>NW_009715282.1:6659-39896 GCF_000703405.1 Apaloderma vittatum
AAATTTGACCAGAACATTTCTGCATTTACGATCTAATCATTGGGGTCAACAAGAGCCACTGACCATGAAATGGAAAGAAACATTTCAGTGGCTGTACAACGACACCTTAACGCAGTTTCTCATTAATCAATTACTACCATTAGCAAGCCTCTGAAGAAGAAAGATCTTCAACAACTCAGCAATTAGGCACCTAACTACAACTGTCAGTATGAAAAAAAAAAAAACACCCCACCACAAAAAATCCACACCACCCACCACATAGGGAACTAGGGCAAGAATTAAAAATCACAGAAAAATAGTTACTCCACAGATGTTCAATAAAGCCAGAATTAAGTCCCGAGCAGCCTGGTAACTTAAAGCTGTGTAACTGTGTTAGCAATTTCAAGTTCCTCGAGAAAGTACTATAGCAGTGTCAAAGCCAGTAATATGAAACAGATGTTAAATGTTTCATCAACATATGCATTATGCATTATCTACATTCCCTGAAATTTCATTTTTACAAATTTATCCAGTGTCACAGTATGCCATTTAGCTTTGCTTCATTTTTAGAACTTTTTTAACTTGCACCCTACTATGAAGAATAGTTTTATATACACAGGAAACTCAGTGTGTAAATATAAATTCTTACAGCGAAGCAACTGTTCCATTAGAGAGCACAGTCAGGTTTGCAAACACAAAAAAAGAGCCACAATATAGAAGAGTTTAATAGTTTGCTTTTTATAATTTTGCTAATCCTCATTCATCTGCAAGTTAATAAATTAATTCATTTTAATTACATAACTAGAATGAAAACTCCTCTTATCAGGGACTTCATTTCCATAAAGTGCTGATCTCACTGACTGTGCCCTGTAAATGATAATGACAGAGTCTGACGAAGAACAGTGGCATTAGAACACTGGAGTATTGTAGCCTTATGGGAATATAAATATCACAGCCAGTATATTACATCTTAAATATTGCCACAAATACACCCTCCAGAAGGCAGCCATTTCATACATTTTCACCAACCTTAGCGACCTCTGCAATAATACAGAAGGTTTCCTGTTCCTGGCAGTCAAGCTGCCATTTCTTAGCCTCTGCTGCACTTACCAGGATTTCCCACTAGTGCAGCCTATGCAGCCTCCAATCAATACACTAGAAATCAATGTAAAAATTACAGTTGAAGTACGTGATACTGCCAGAGACAGCAGGACAGCAGTTCTCTGCACTATGGGGTAAGTAGCTGCACAGAAAGCACACACACTCAGACAGTTGAGACTCATACAACCAGTATGACCACAGCTCCCCACTTGCTAAAGGAAGAAATTTGACAACGGATGTTTAGAAAGACAAAAAAAATTCTTTGCATTAAACGTAAATTCAGAATCTGCAAACACCCACAGACAAGACTTCCTTGCCTCACATGTTTTGCAAAATAGTGCAGCCAGACACTTTGCAAGAGAAGCACTAACTTAAATGTTTAACTTGATCCACACTGCTGAAAGAACTCCAGAATGCAGCATGTGAGAGTGCTGTTTATATTCCTCTTTTGCTGCTTCCCTTGTTACTCTCCTGCTGCTGCCCATGTCAGCACAAACTATGTTTTAGCTCCTATTGAGTTGCAGCAAATTATCCCCTGGGATCCTCCAGCTGCCACAGCAGATCTGTGACAAATTCAAGTGAAGTAGCTGGTTCTGACTACTGACAAGAACGGGTTAACGGAGTAAATCATTGCACCCTCTCTTGTTTATTCTTGATATATGAAAATAGCAAGCCACTCCAATACACGCTGTTTACATGCCTCCTCAGATATATAATACAATTTAAACTACACTTGACTGAAATAAGTTTTCTTAGTGATGTCAGTGCTTCTGAACAAAGGTAGTAAAGACAAAAAGTGACTTTTAGACCCAGAAACATCATCCACTACCAGCTACAAAACTCTAAGTGAATATATGCAAGGGTTATCCAAAATGCCCCAAACCCCTAGTGGAAAAAAAAGCTGATACTCTCTCCAACTAGTAGCACTTTTCTGTACCTCTTCCCATCTGTTCTCTGTGTTCTTCCATGTGTTAATGAAAGATCCCGTGCAAAGATACCAATTTTCACCCTGCTACCTTAAGGCAAAACCTGCTGCTTTTCTCACATTCTTAAAACAATACCTAACCTTTTCTCAAGGGTGGAATTTTTCTGCTCCATCATTTTTGCCAACTTCTGAACTGAAAGGTGTTCCCTCTTGTTCATGTGGCTGGGTGGGAAAGGCATTCAGCCAAGTGAAATGAAAATACATCCACACCCTGCTTCAAGATAAACAAGCTCTGACATGGAAAAAAAAATAAGAAAGAAAAAAGACACAACCAGAAAACTAATAATTTTTCTGTTATATTAAGATTCTGTTAAATTCAATTTTATGTTTTCTAAAAAAGGAAGTTACAAATAGAAAGCAGTAAGATAATAAATTTTATAGTTGGAACAAAAAGGATGGCCCAGTGCTTAGGAAGCTACATTGGCACTTAAAGAGTGCAGCAAGGTCAGGAGTCTGGGAGTGTAATTTGCAGATGTGACCCCTGGTGCCCAGTGCAAATACCCACGATCAGCACTGAGGTCAGCCGGCTTCACCTTAGAGCAGTCAGTCTTTAGACAATCCCTTCTGCTAGCCAGGGGATTAACACAGTAATTTCCTAAAGAGCAAGAATAACAAAAATTAAGGGAGTTTTCTAGAGTGATCAGTTGACCTTTCATTAGCTGTCCAGTTGTGAATCTATAACAAAAATATTGCATTACCTGACTGGGTTACTCTAAAAATACATATCACAAAAGGCCAGATGGAACAAGTAAGGGTACTAGAGGAATTAAAAACTTACAGATCCCTAAGAATAGGAAGAAATACGTATGTATTTAATATTCAGCATCTCAGGTGACTCATAAATCTTAGTACTAAGCCATCTGCTCAGCTCTCATCTCCACTGATTCAGTCCTTATGTTGAATTATGCTCCTCAGTTATTTTTGTAAACACCTCCAAAATGTTGTTTCACTCCTGGTGTGTGTGTTTCCCAGCCTGGAGGAGATATCATAGAACACGTAGCTCCCGCTGCAGGAGGATTATAAATCTCCACCTTCTGCTGCCGGTTCACGGACATGGGTCCTACCCACCAAGACCAGGGTAGACAGTCTATTACATTAACGTAACTAACGGCTTCACGACAGTAGAAGCCAAAGAAAATGCAGTAGTCAACCTATTACTGTCAAAAAGTTTATGATGCTATACAGTCATACGTATGACCTTCGATTACAGGAACCAGCAGGAGGACAAATAACTTTGGCTGCAAATACACTAGCTCGTTTCAAAGTAAATTCATTTAGTACTGTCAAACACACCAAGAGTATGTACGTTTTGTTGAGTGACAGACATTTTTATAAATTGTCTAGCCTTCTCAAATGAAATGATTCTTTGTCAAAGAGGATTTTGTTCATTTTTTTTAGCGAACGTTGCTACTGTATACTACCATGGCCCAAGCCAGCCTAGATGCTGAGCTATTTATTATCTTAATTTTAATAGCACATTAATGACTCAATAACATCAACATGTTTTCCTTGCAGAGTATGAGGTTTTCAGAAGAATCTCCACTTTTCTGCTATGATGGTTTTGAAAGCCTCAAGATGCATGCAGCAATGTAACAAACTTCAGAGGAGAAAGGGAGAGAAGAGAAATAAAGAAATAAAACTGCTGTCCTCTCCACTGAGAAAATTAATTTCAGCAGACAGAGCCTGTACTCTATCCAAAGACATTCCTCCTCTGCCCAACTTAGCTGATCCCAAATTTTCCCAGTGACTTTGCCTAGATTAAATTTACAGTCAAGCAATCTTCTAAATCAAATTGAATTAGTGAGCTGGTAAGCAGAGTTTTCACACACTTACCAATTTGGACCCAAAACAAAATTAAAAATTCTCTCCAATTTAGCTAATATCTTTCTACACCCAAAAGTTTTTTTTTCAAAATACTATTTCAGAAAAGATCATAATTGGTTACAAAACACAAGCTGAGACAACGTTTGCAAACTGCTACAAAATCCTTACATATACATATAAATACAAAAACACTCACAAAACAGCAGCAGTAGAAGTGACACTTGGTTGTAAAAGGAGCTCAGCTTCCTCGCCAGTTCAGTATCTACATTTGAAATGGTGTAGACACCACACTGTGGTATCACTAACATGGAACTTACCTTGCAAAGAACTAAAACCAACCTGACCTAAGATACAGAAGCAGATCTAAAGAGGAGCTGCCCCTTTACTTGTCCTAAAAATTGGTCAATAATTCTTCTTAAGCAAGGTTATTGCTGGGAAGAAACCTAAAGGCTTGCACAGACCTCACATACTCTAATCTTGTTTGTATAAAATATTCAAATAAGGAGGATCACAAAAGAACCAAAATGTCAATAACTAATCAAAGACAAAATAAAATGAAAGATTCATTTCACTGCTCATCATCATTTCATTATTTTGTAGATCACGGGCCACTAAATGTGCTATTTTGAAAGAAACATTCAGTTTGGTAGAGGGGAGGGGTTTAAGGAAGCAAGCATGTGGATTAAGTCTCCCTCCTCTGAAAGCTGCTCCATCAACTTTTCCAGCTGCACTTCAGCTGAATCCTGGGCAGCACCTAGAACCAAATACCTCGGGTGATGAGGTTCTTATTTTTAGCCATCATAATCTATTTTTAAGCAAAGTGAGAACAAACACGTAGCAGTAATAATGAATTACTCTCTTCAAGGAAAAGAAGCAAAGGAGCGGAGGATTAGGAGCAGCGTTTCATGTACCAGTGCAAACAGCAGCAGCTGGAAGTCAGCCAACAATGTGAATTTTGACAAAGTGTGAGAAATTCTGAAGCTGTTCTCCGTCTTACCTGTGTTAAAAGACTGCAAGCAACACAGCTGAGGTCCCTGCAGGATCAGAACTTTGGAAGAAGATTCATGTATTTGGATAATCAATCACAGGACTGCATTTTGAAGCACATAGTTATTGCTGAATTTCAAAATTTTTCTTTATTGTTATTTACATAGTTATTTTAGAACTATGGATGTTCACTGAAAAGACTGCAGAACTGCACCACAGCATTAATAGTTATAAGAAATACATTTCAATAAGATAGTAACAAGCTGCTTTTCTATAAAACATGTTCATGTCTTGCATATATAATAGACACAATAGGTATTAGTTCTAACAAGTAGAAAGCTGTATACCACCAGGGTCATGTATTAAACATTTTCAATTTATTTTCCCAACAGTAGGTGTTCAAACTATATTCCTGCCACAATGTTCTCATCCACACCTTTGCATGAAAAGGTTAAACTAATGCCATCTTTCATCAACCTTATTTGGAAAATCCCAACATTGCAGCTGCTTTCTATAAATACAGAGATTCTGCTTTGTTTACCAAATTCAGGAATCAGACCAGAAATCTGACACAAAATGTTACACCACCAAGTCGAGGATGAGTTGGCAATTTCTGTTTAACTATTTGAAAATGTTTTAATTACTGACGATGGCTGAAAGCAAATGATTAAAAGCAGCATCTCCTCTGCATAAGACCCTCGTGCCACGCAGGTGAACACTGCTCAGACTGTATGATGAGCTGCTGCCTGTTTCAAATCTTTGTGCCTTTTGTTGTTGTAGTTGTTTTGAACAGAAAACTAAGGCTCTTCAATGAAAAAGCACTTGCCTTTTCCTTTTCAAGATCCCTAAGTCAGCCTATAATACGTGCACACTTCTCTCCACCATGTGCAAAACTTCATTTACGTCAGAAAAAACTTTATTTATGTCAGAAGTACCTGCGCCAGGAATCCCAAACTGCATCTGCAGAGCAACACGTGAAGCACTGCAAGCTGAAGAACGCTTCAGCATGAGCCCACCACAGACTGATACTTTGCAGACACAGTTACTAGTATGGACAGCAAATCCTTGTATGTAAAGTCTTCCTCTATCCAGGCAGATAGCTACAGATGTGCATTACCCCCAGTTACCTCATCTTCACAGAAACAAACATGAACATTTCAAGTCCACAACTCAAAAAAGATATTCTGTATCCTATTAAAAGGGAATTTAGGGACAAGGTGCTGTCCAGTAGTAAAAATTTGCTCTTACAGACTTACGGGTAGTGACTATCTTAATGTTAGCCTAATTAGTATAGTTGATCTTCAGTAGATCCAGCTAGAAGGATGCGATATTCGTGTGGGACATAACAGTTTATAAAAATTACAGTTGCAGAGAAGAAACACTCGGGGGAAAAACTACAGTCTGCTGCACAATTTTCAAACTCTGACTATAAATTTTACGTACCTATTTAATGCAGTCCTCCAATTGCCCTTTGGCTCATTGGTACAGAGAAAGGAACAAAGAGAACACCAACTTCACACCAACGGTGCTATTTTCAAAACCCGTATTTTGGAAGGTCACCACCACATCTGGGCACACCCGCCTTGTGGTAGCTGTTCCCTTCACCAGGGGAGGGAGCTTAAGAGCCATATCTCCAGCTTTGCTGGCTACAACCTCCCTTCCCACCATCAGGGCCCTAACCAAGACAGCTGCCTTGAACCGCAGAGGTTGTGTCTGGATCCATGAAGCTCTGACAAAGCTGGAGCCACAATTCTTTGTCCTGTGGAGGTGATCGACCCCTTTGCCACTCACCTTTGCCCCAGGTGCTTCTTTGACAGTGAAGTGGAGTCAAAAGACTTCACCACAGTGTGGAAGAACACACAAATGTCATTGACCGCTATGTGCCCCTCCAGCCCCAATGCACTCTTAAGGGAAGTTTTCAAAATATGGCAGCGTGAACCACAACTAAACCAGAATACAACTGAAAAGACACAGGACCATACAGAGGCACATAATCAACTATACAGATCCTGTTTCTGGCAACCAGCAAGATCGGTTGTTTCCAAAGTCACAAACACACACAACATGCACCATTTATTGCAAGGTTCGCCTTGCAGCAAAGGTTTCTCTTTGTTGGTCTAGCAAAACACTCCTCCTAGCGTAAACTTCACAAACATCACTTCCATCATGCAATACTCTTGCTTAAATGAATGACTCCTTCCTATATTTTCTTGAATGAAATCGGAGCTCCTCCTTGTTCCATCCAAACACCTAGCAACAATCTAACTCCACCTGTTTTTGTCTGCTAATCAACTTCCAGAGTCTCCCATGCATATGCAGTGATAGATCTGCAGCAGATGCAAAATTGCAAACATCTGTTGGCACTATTTCCATAATAAGATTACACAAGCCCTTGAAGAACTAAGATCAAGTAAAAAATCCGAAAGACTCAAAAGCCTCATTATCTTCCTGGTTAATCAAAATCGGAAGTTGTCTTTAGAAGACGGGTGACTTTTGAGATTTCTCCCAAGGAGGACTACTTCTCATGGCTGTAATTGGTAATTGGTAGCAGGAAAACAGAAGGCTTTCAACCAGAATTTCTCAGAAGCCCTCTGGGTGGCTTAGTTTTTTTGAAAACGGACAAACATTCTCAAACAGCAGGTGACAAGGACTGCTGCTGATCCCCCCAACACAATGGCAAGGCAAGAGGTACACAGTCCAGTGGCAAAACAGCAGCGAAAGATTATTTTGCTGCTATACAGCTTAAAAAGCTCACTGCAATGATGAAGGGAACAAGATAAAACATACAGAGTTCAAAAAATAGATGGAGGTCACAGCTGTCTTCTTTGTTAGAAGATACAGGGCAAATATAAGCAGCACCATGAGGGATCCAGGTGGGATAAACAGTTGGGATAAGACAGTAATGTCTGAGAAATAAAGCTCTCACATCAGATTCAGTTATGTGAATAGCAGACAGGACTAATATAGATGGGCAAAAAGGTGCTCTGCTCATTTGCAGCTGTCCCCTTCACGGGAGAGATCGCAGTATCGCACATCCACAAGCATGCATTGCCTCTCTGCAAGAGGACTACTATGACTATGCCAGTAGTCCAGAACAGGGGTTCTTAGTTCTTGAGAAGAATAGAATTTTTTCACCCAAAAAGTAGTTTCAGAAGATCACCATTGCTCTTAGAACAGCAAATGCAATACTCTGAGAAACTAATTCGATCATCAAATTATGAAGGAAAAACATTTCAGTGCTGCCCTTAGGCACAAAACAAACAGGAAAGCCACACTCCTGTTTGACTTCATTTTATGGCCCTTAAGTGCAGGACACGTAGACTCCAGGAATGTGTAAGCATTTGTACCAGGGACGAGCACTGACACACACTTGGCTTTTGGGGAATGGGAGGAGTGACACATTTTGGAAGGAGGAAGTACTTCTGTAGAAATCATCATTTGGATAACTCTTGATAAGTAACACTACAGATGATGAAATTCTGGGTATATGCCACATTTCTTAAGGCTATTGAAGTTTCTTTGAAATCTCTTATAATCGCCTCTACTTTCCGCTTCCACAAAACAAGATCTTTCTTAAAATTCACAGTTACATTTCAAAGCTATTGCAGGCAAAAGAACTTCCTAATAACAATATTAGTATTTTCAGAACTACATTTTGATAAGTAGCATTAAAATGTCTCATCCACAAACTTACAGTGACCTCTGCTGAACAGTCAGTGCATCTTCCACAGAGTGAAAACGGAGCAACACTGCCAAACCCGGCATGCACAAATGAGCCGCACAAGCAGTATTTTGAAAAGAATGTCACCATTTAAGCTACACAACCCAGAGCTCTATTTGATATTAAAAAGACAAACTTTTATGCAGAATATCAGGAGGATTCTTCTGATAACCCGAAACAAAAACATAAGCTTTGGACCAAAGCTTTCTCTGTCACTTTGTGAGCTATTTAATGCTATTGGCTACACTTAGTAATTTCAACTATTCACTAAAGAATCACACTTATTCCAGTAAATTAAACAACAACAGGTTGCTTGTGCTCCCAGGGTCTAAATAATGACTGTGGTTAGAGCAGCACTGGCTGCAGTGCAACTAAGGATACTTAGACTTTAGAAACAAGAAAATTCAGAAACTTGCCTGGCACGCTCTTAAGGCCACAGCGAATACTTCCCTTTCTCAAAATCCTTTTTGTAGGCTACGTATATGTGTCCAGACCAGCCTCATCAGCACAAGGCGGGTGCTTCTCTCCAGCTGTGCCCCCGAGCAGAGCAGGGCGAGCAGAGAGAGCCTCTCCGGGAGTCCCAGCAGCAGCAGCAGCGAGGCTGGGCAGGGGGTTCCCTCGCCCTGCTCAGTCTCCCACACTCCTGGCATGCGGGTGAAGCCCAACCGCAACTCCAAGCCTCAGCTCTCTCTGTCCAGGGGCAATGGATAAAAAGAACAAGACCAAAAAATAAAAAAGAACTCTTCAAACTGCTTCTGGTTTCTCTTTCAGAGGTTGGGTAGGAGTAATGGGACTTCAGACCCTTTTCCCTCTATAGCTCCCATTTTCTTCCTGTCACTAGGCACAGCAACCATCTCCTCCTGCTGGCACACTCCTGCTTTCTACACAAATTTTAGTCCATCACCGTTTTTTTCCCTGCTAGGAAGTAAATAGCTGAGAATCTCCATCCAAAACTGCAATATCCTGGAGTGTTTTCTCCTGAGCCCAGAAAGAACAGAGGAGGGGAGGTGTCTGTACACTCAGCCCCTAGAGGAGTACAGGAGAATGAGTTCCTCTTTGTGTGAAGCTACAAACAAAAACAAAAAGAACAAAAATGCAAAAAAAAAAAAATCAAAAAAACAAGAACAAAACCAAAACAATAAATCTCCTGCGAAGATACTGGAGCTCCCTCCTAAAGTGAGGGATCATTGTAAAAACCCTTAGAAATACCTAGACTCCATCAGCTACCTTCCTCACTGCCTCACACAACAGCTACAGTTTAACTACTTTACCTTGATTGAACAGTGGCTTTGTTACCACACTGCTTTTGTTATAAAACATGGAGAAGAACATGTACTGAGACATGATGCATTTTATTCAAAGCCAAACTAAGTACATTAAAAATGTTCTTCCAGCCTAATTTTTAATACTTTTCATTATCAACACACAATCACTTAAATTTTAATGCGATTTTCAAATTGACAACACTCTTCCTTTAGAAATCCACACTTGAATCACTGATGGATTTTGTCGTTTTACAAAACAAACAGCGTTTGCACACCAGACTCATCACAGCTCAGAACTTTCCTTGTGCCATTAGAGGACATCAAAAACTAGGGGAACACACCCCCACTCCCTCAGGGAAGTTCCTATCTAAGCAAGGCCCATCAGCTGGGAAGGAGTCAGCCCACACCTCCTTCCTACATAGGGCATGGCAGGAGACCACAATTCATCTGAATATAGAATGGGAAGAAAGAGTTTAAATGATAGATTTCTGCCACCAGAAAACCACATAGATTTCAGATTTATCAATGTTTACCAATTACAAGTTTTTATCGGTGCTTACAAAAGTCATTTAATTCAAACGTGCACCTCCATATCCCACATTGACTTCATACAAACAACACCCGGCAAATACACTGAATTAAACCATGAGACCAACGTAAATAGCTTAGTATTTAAGTCTCTGTATTGCTTTTAAGTTTATATGCATAAAACTGGACTAGTTTGAACTGCATTTCAAATTGCATTACATGCCATGTTGCCATGCAAAGTATTTGCATATCGTGCCACCAAACACCAACCCTTCCCTGAGAGACTCCCCGGTCACTCCATTCAGTCAGACACAACGGCTCCCAAGGCCACACTCCAATAGCAAAGCGACCAGACACCACCTCTTCTGTGCCCTACAGCTTCGAGCCACAAAGACTCACAGGACTTTGGATTTTATCATTTCACACAGACTAACAGAGTTTCTGGTTATAAGAGTGAAACTTTTTATCTGAACCTTAAATCCTAGAATACTTTGGAGAAGGGCCACAGAGTCACGGCTGGAGCCACAAACCGACATGTTTCCAAACAGTGCGGTAAAACAAAGATACACATCAAACTGGAGCTGAACAAGCACTCGGTTCAATTCCTAACTAAAATTTCATTTCTTTCAGTCTAACAAATTCCACCCAACTCTGGTGATTTTAATCCAGATTTTCACAACACAGGTTTTTGCTTAAACACCAAATGCTTCAATTTTCAAAGCCACGTTCTCATGCAGTATCACGAGAGTGACACTCTCATGACCAGCAGTCACCTTAAACAAGTACCAAGGATTTTTACGAGGTAACCTCTTGAGTTTTCAGCAATCAGATCAGAATCTTTGAAAATTAAGGGAGAGCAGAACTGAAGCTCCCATGTTTTAGCACAAAATTAAAGGACAGATTTAACTTGCACATCTTGAAGTAGAACTAGGCTCCAAGTCAACAGATAGCAAGTTCCTGCCATTATTTCTGTACAAACCCTTAGCAAGCTTTGCAATTCTGGTAATTTCAGCTCTGACATTAAATACAAGGTCATGGCTGCAAATCAATCTTTAATGCATCTTAGTGCATCCATTTAACAATACTTGTGTAATATAAAATGATATCATATACAATTAGTATGTATATCATATGCAATTCTTCAAGTGCTGGCTCAACAGCAAGATGGTAACTTACAAATATTTTACGGTATTTTACAGTGGCTATAAAACCACAATATGACTTCCATATTTTTATGGCTCTGAATAAAACTCAGATTTGTTTTGAACAAATGAAAATGATTCTCCCACAGGAAAATGCATCTTTAGTTTTTACAATGTTCCATAACATACATTATGTACAGAGGGTTTATTTAGCTTCAGAGACATATTTTGACATCATAAAATTTCCTGTCTTTGGCAGTTCTGAGTGACTGGAATTAACTTATTTACTTGGAATTAACATAATAACTTAACCAGATGGTATGAGAGTTACAGTTGATTAGATCAATGACAATAATGCCACCAAGTCTGAGCATCTGACCTTGGCAAAACAAATATTGCAATATTTACAGTAAAAGAGGCAGGCAAATCTGTAAAGAAAGGCTCTTGGTAAAGTGTATGAACAGAAAGATCCTCATTAAAAGAACATGTTACTAGAGAAACTGAATGTTATCGTGTCACCTTTTCCATAAAAATGCCTCCATTCTGAAAAATATTTTTAATATGCATTCCAGCCAGCATTCATTTACATATATGTACTAATTTTCTCCTTTATTGGTTCATTTCTAGATTTAATAGACACTTAGGTAATTGAAATTTTATATAGCATGCTAAACAGAATG
Source organism: Apaloderma vittatum (assembly GCF_000703405.1). Taxonomy (NCBI): domain Eukaryota; kingdom Metazoa; phylum Chordata; class Aves; order Trogoniformes; family Trogonidae; genus Apaloderma; species Apaloderma vittatum. The sequence goes on from NW_009715282.1 coordinate 18,872, forward strand.
TAGGTCATACACTGATTTTAACATTTTTATAAACCAAAATTACAACCAGGTAATATAAACGCATGTTTTTATTTATTGCAAATAGTTAAAAAACATACTTCATTAATGTGTTTTTACCCTGAAGCTTTTCTGAATGTCCAAATAATTCCCCAATTGCATCTCAAAATTAAACTCTTTAGTTTTCATGTTTGTACCCCAGGGCTTTACTGCACAACGCAACGTATTTTAATATGGTTAAATGCTACTGATGTTGCAAAATGTTATTCCTTATTGGAAATGGTCATTAATATCACTTCATACCTCAGAGAGTATGGTAGTAATTTGGTAATAAAACACACTATTATCATCGTCTTCTAATAACCTGAAAGTGCTGTAATCCTAAGGCCCTAAATGTGTTACAGAATATTATTAGAACAAGCACATTCTGGTCATTATTTAGATGGGAACATTTCCCATGTCTCTCATACCTCATTCAGTAATTGCACGCTCCTGCTATAATTAAATTTGCCCATTTTAAATGGTCCATAATATCATAAGGTTCATTTTCTGGTCCTGAGGGACACATCACTGACTCCATTTTGGGCACAACATACTTTTTAATGATGTATTTTCAGTTCTTTATTTTTATTTAGGTGACTGTCTAGAACAATAACTTGAAACATCCTAAATTAGACAAAACAGTTTAAAGTGGAGAAAACTAGAAAAGCATCAGTAATTTCCTAAATATATAAGAGAAGAGTGAAATGTTTTTTCCCCCTTGAGGTGACTTTATCTACTTGCCCAGCAGTAAAAGCACTGTCTTGCGGGGAAGATACTGCATGGAAATGAGCAGCATTTACTGGGGACAGGCAGATCCAAGGGAGCAGAAATGCTGCCTCTGAGGCTTCGGCCAGGAGCCTCCTCCCTGGAGCCACACGCAGGCAGCAGCTAGTCACTTCACTCTCTGCAACTCAGACCCAGATACTCCACATAGCAAAATAAAATACCAGTGATTTCCTCGAATGAAGAAAAACTCTAAGGCTTCTATGTAGTGTATTTAAAACAAACACCTATCCATCTCCAACCTGCTGGAGATGGAATATATATAAATATAAAAATTGAAATTTTTATTCACAGTATATACATTTGAAAAGGTCTATTTTGCAAAACCAGTGTCATTTAACAGTATTAATACCAGTAGTTGCACAATCTGATCAGTCTGTGAGGTACAGACCTGCTCCTGCCCTGCCAGAGCTCAGAGAAGAGCTCTGGAGAGAGGCCCGATGCCTCCACAGCCCAGCTGAAAAGCAGTGCTAAGCCATTTTCCTCTCGTCTAAATAAATGTCCACAAACAAGTCTCATAAGGGATCTGCATCGGATTTTGTGCACAAATAAACTGCAGAGCTTGCACATATCGAGCAAATCAATGAAAACCCATAAGCAAACTGCACCCCAAAAAAAAACCCATCTAACAAGTGAGACAGGTGGACCGCTCGGCACCCACAGCCAAACCGTGCCCCGGGAGCCAAGGATACAAACGACCGGAGGACCTGAAGCCCCAAGGAAGAGCATCTGGGTTCACTGGCTGTTGTGATAACACAAGGAAGAAAAGTAAGTCTGTATTCAGAAAAATAAGAACACTTAAAGCGTATTTTGAGGCAATGTGTAATATATACAAGTCTGCATGATGGCATAAATCCATGAAACATATAAAAAGCTGTAAGAAATAAAGCTAGAAGAGAGATACTTTAAAAGCAAATACTATGCTTAATGAAACACAATTTATTGCAATGGGAAGCTATTCCCTTTGTCTCTCTACAAGCATCTCTGGTGTTTTAAAATGCACAGAGAAGATTCAGAAGAAATATTTTGCACTACATTTCCAGCTACATTGTAGTAACAAAAACATTTCAGGGCTCACCTAGGCTACTAAGAGAATGAGAAATCTTCCTCCACTACCTGTCAATAACAAGAGAGCAAAAGCATCCAAGAGCAAAAAGGAAACTCAAGGATAAAGGGAGAATCAAATGATTGGTAAGGACAGTTTTTACCATCTGAGAAGTTCATCTCACATACAAACAAGAGCCACTGACTTCAAAAATATTAAAATAGTACGGAGACTGCAGTCAAGCACTCAAAAGGCCCTATACTTGAGTCATTCCTTGCACGCTTAGTATTTTGTGTTTCCACTTACAGCTGACACTAGATAACCACCGAAGAAACCTGAATTACAGAGAGCCTATCTTCATGTTTGCGCATATGTGGTTGAACAAAAGCTGAACAGAAACCCCCAAACACAACATACACAACACTTACAGTTGACACTAGATAACCACCGAAGGCTCTCTGTAATTCAGGTTTCTATCTTCATGTTTGCGCATATGTGGTTGAACAAAAGCTGAACAGAAACCCCCAAACACAACATACACAAACATCAGGACGTTCCCCTCTTTCTGTGATGTGTAACTGTGCAGTTCCAGGGGAAGCACCACGTCACAGTATCACACCCACAGACACTCATTTTTAAACTTTCACTAGTCTGCAGCTTTATTGGTTTGCACCAAGTACAATATCAGAATTCAAGCAATAAACTTATATTTCAAGCCAGTCAAACTCCCATACCTCGCTGTTCTGCAGACAACAAATGTAGGAATAAAACAGTATTTTTCCTGTTTAATCTGGTTGATTAATGCAATGGAATTACCTTTGCAATAATACTCTTATCACCCCAAATCATTCAGAACTAGTAGTCTTTGCTCTCTGAAAATTATAATAATTCTATTTTTTTTCTTAACTTCAAATTCAAAACAGATTCCTACATCTGATGTCTCCCATGGTTGGAATAAGTGGAGAAGCAGGAAGAAGCAACTCAGAAATTAGTAAAGAGTATTGAGCCTCTGCTAGAAAATGCCTAGGAGTTTAAAAATCAAGAACACCTAAGAGTTCTACCCTGTAACAGCATCTTCCTAAAGAGAAAACAGAATTTTGAGTGTTCATGTACTGACTGAGTTTTCATGTACTGATAGTAGCTTGGATCACACTATATTATGCCGTAGAAGCTTGCAGCATTATGTGCTCCTTATACAGAAGTTAATCATATTTGAATCCCTTAAGACAAAATAGATAGATACACTAGTACCATAAATGAGCAGGCCAGATTCTCCCTAAACATAGCTTAAATATAAGACAAAAATTTCCCAAATGTCTGAAAAAACTAAGATCCAACATTCATAGTCATTTGTTTGCATTTGCAATACAGATTTTATTATCTATTCAACAAATACTAAAAAAAGCATGCTCTAAAGTTGCACCTACAATTCTTTTATTCGTCTTTGTTTACAGTGACCTACATATCTCTATTAAAAGTTACAGATTTTACAATATTTTAATAGAAAGTAAAAAAAAAGTTAGTGAATTTAGGCATTTTATTTCCTTAACATTTATGAATTTCCATCAATGCAAATTAAAGATCAGAGCTTCCACAACTAGGTCTTCAAAAGAAAAAAGAAAGTATCTCACTCATACATACGTAGAAATACTGCATCTACCTTTTCACACAATAGCAAAACACTGATGCAACCAAATTTTATGTTCCAGAAAATTATTTTAAATTAATAACAAGAACAAGCAGTCACCCAGTCTTTTGAGGTGGGGAGAAAAAAAAAAATAAATAAAAACTTACTGTAGTTAAAGAGACTGAACACAAGAGGTAGCTAGTGTCTCCATGTTCTTAGAGAGAACAGAATGGCAAAGCTGCTGCAATGAAAGACACGTTTTTAAAAGCAAGCTGTAAAAATGAAGGTTTTCTGGGCTCAAAGCATTCATAGAGAGCGATGAGTGGGCTGTTGGGGTTGTACCTCTGGGGAAAGCACCTTGTTTACTCTGAATCATTTCATAACAAAACCCTGAATCCACACAGAAAAGTTTGTTTTCATCCAGGCTGCTGATTTTTTTCCCCAGTGAAAAGGAATGTCATTTGCTTCACATATAACCCCAGCATTTTCTTGAAGATGATTATAACTGACCCTAATTCTACACCCTTTTTGTATGATAAATACACCTTTTTGAAAGCACAATAATATTGCTACTGAAGATATAATTATAAATGCACAAGTTTTCATACTTGTTTTCAAGTATGTTAATTAAAATCTGGCACAGTTGATGGGAAAAAAAAACAGCTAAAAAGAGTATGACGTGTACAACACATCAAGTAGACTATAATTATTACCTCTTCTTGATAAAGATGCTCAGAAAATTAATGCTTCAACACTGTGCATTTAATCGTTTTAATCATCCTTTAATACAATGGACAAATCCATCAAAATCCAAAGGGATTCAGTTACTGTTATGGTTTTAAAAGTGCACGCCAGGAACTTCCAAATGCTTCCTAATGGCAATAATTAAACACCTGGCTTTGCTGACCTGTACCTGTCTGTAGTTCACACTCCAATAGTTTCTCCCATTAATTACACACATGCTGAGAACAGAACGAGAACATTCAGTATGAATATAACAACTCCAGGCCAGGGAAGCCTGCGAGGGCGGGAGCAGCTCCCCACCGTGCCAGCAGCCCCCACATGCTCAGCTTTCAAACCAGATGCTACAGAACAGCAGCTCACCTGCCCCAAGGCAGTAGGGCTGCAAAAAAAAGAAAAAAAAAAGGCTTTCATAAAGAATTTTTAGGTTTGCTTAAACATAAAAACCGCCCTAATTTTAATACAATTTGCATGCGTTGTCTGTCATTTTAAGGCCAAAGCATCATAAAATAATGCCCAAGATCTTGCAAAAACAACATTTTGTCTTTTGCACTACTAATAAAAAAAGAGTTGGTATGTTAAGGTCACAGGTACAGACCCAAACTTATCCAACTTAGAGACGGCAGGTGAATTCTGGAGAGGGTACCTCTCACAAACACTGGCAGAACTGAGGTGCTCTCCACTTGAAGACAGTGCAACATTCTCCTGTGTATGTGTACAGACACACACAATATACACATAAATTTCAGTCTAGGATCATCGTCTTTCGGGGTTGCATCATTAGAGCAGGCATGCCCCTAGAATGGCAGAGTCGCAGTTTTAGCTAACATTCCTCAAGTGAATGAATGTACTAAACATAAAAGATCAAATTATGATTTTCCAGTTAATATTTACCACAAAACCAGTGCTAGGAATGGTGTAAAACTCTGTACTTCGAATAAAAGCTGTTTTTATCAACAAGGGGATTTCCTTTGGAAGAAACGGGACTGAGGGAGATTTTGCTGAGTGCTACTGTAATGTGTAATATTCAGTGCCATAGCAAATCAGATTTTACTGTCATACCAGCATGCAGTTCCTGCACAGAATCTTTCTGTAATAGATCTCAAAGCACTTAATGGTTTATGCTGAAAAGCAAACTATCTATACAAAAGCATTTAATGCATGGTGTGCAGTGAACTCTCCACATCAGATTTCTACAGTATAAAATTTACCGAAGCATAAGAAACCACAGCTACATGTATTCCCTTAAAAGGGCCAATACTGAAACAAAAAGGGAGAAAAATACACTGTAAGCACATATTTTGAAACAAAAACACCCATGAAACTTAACTGTGCAGCATGTTCTTGAGAAATACATGAATGTAACAAAAAACTATACTAGTTCTCTAAGTTTATTGAAAATAAGTATGACCTTAAGTTTCAATTCAGATTTCCTTTCAGGGTTCATTAACTTGACATAAAAATATGCCATTATTAAAATTTTAAAGGGCAAATAATAAGATAAACTGGTATCCCTTTCATAATTTGTAAGTTTGTTGGATTCTATATTTTCCTTTTCCCATGGACTCATTTCAGTTCTGTTAGAAACGTCTGAAGCAATGACTAATTCTATCAATTTTTATTTAAATATCTTCACTAAATTTAGTGAAATATTTAACCTAAGTGGCTCAGCACACTCCAGTTTCAACATAGTTGTACCCACTCAATGGAAAAATACAATTTTCTCAGTTCAATGGAGAAGTACCTGCAACTGCTGTACTGTCAACACAGAGAAGCAGGTAATTCAGTTAATATTCTTACTCAGCTAACCTTATTAAATGCTGACGTTTATGTGACAAGACAAACCGGAGGCATCCAATTCCGGAACACGTACACATTGAAGCACCAAAGGAGATTAAATATCAACTAGGGCAGCTGGATACCATTTTGTTTTGGCCCGAACTCAAGCAAAACAAAACTCAGGCAACCTGACTGGAGTGCCAACGGAAAATGCCCAGAGCCATGGGAGCCTTAATCCGGGGCCTGCATCATCCCTCACTTAATTGCACGCTGCTAATGAAAACAGTTTTATTCCAGCCCCCAGCTCTGCCTGGGCACCTCGGGCTCCTTTGCCAGTGGGGACGAAGGCGAGCTAGAGGAGCAGCCAGGACGGCACACCGGGCCAGGCACGCTACCCAAGGAGAGAGCCAGCCACAGGGGTAACAAGCAGGCTCCTACGATTCAATAATTTCTGAGAAACACATTCAGAGCACTGGGCAGGATGTCTGGACTCTGTTGAAGTGAAGGGATTCAGGCACTGCGGCACCCAAGGCACTTCTTTAAGTTGGACCTTCGACAGCACCTGGAAACAAGGCTTCAGAGGCTTTTGCAGAAGCCACCTTTGAGCTCCACTTGCCGAGCTGCTTTCACTCCCTCAGCAGTCAGTCACTGGAGAAAGGTCCCACCAAAGCACGGCTCAGGGAGGCCAAACTCCAGCTGCCCCTCTGGGAAGATACAGAGCCAAAGCCTGTCACCAGGGTGCAGGGAGAAGAGCCTCACACCACCTGCAGTTAGCCTCAGTGAGGGACATCTCAGACTGCTGTGTTACCGTCCCGTTTGCAGCTGCCTGAACAAGGCAAAACAGACTATCTGAAAATATTTTTTTTTATAAATTATGAATATTAAGAATTGTTTTGACTATTACAGACATGGCATATTACAAATGCTGGCTTAAAAATAAACAGCAAGAACAGTTCTCACTGGATCGTCAATGCAATTACTCCAGAAATGTTCCTTCACCTATTTAAGACCTTTCTAGGTTTAGGAAAATGTCACAGGTTAGGGCTTGGCCAGCCACTAACGCAGACAGATGCTCTCTAAACCCCTCTTCCTCCCCCCAAAACAGGAAGGAAAAGCAAATGAGGCAGAGAGACTTTCAAGTTAGAGAAGAAAAACTAGAACAGTTTTAATGAAGTAATAGAAATAATAGTGGAATGATAAAAATAAAGAACTATATACAACGATAGATAGTAGCCCCATATCAAACCCGACTCCTTCCCCCAGTAGCAATCCCCACTGGTGCTGCAGAGCAGGAGGCACTGGGGAAGCCCCAGGCTCAGCGGCGGCGGGAGCTGGATACAGGAGCTGGATTTGGGAACTCAGGATCCGGATCAAAAGCAGGAGGTCAGATGGAGTCCTCTCTGGACACCAGCCATTGCAGAAAAGAGACGAAACTCTCATGATCACTCAATTTATACTAAATATGACGTATATGGGATGGAATACTCTTGTTGGTCACCTGTCCTGTCTATTACCCCCCAGAGGTGCAACCTTTACCCCCAGCATGGCACACAAGAGCCAGCAGTGGCCTTGGTCACTACAGTGATATGTATCAGCCAGAGCCTGTCTGCATCCCAGTCCCAGGCAGTGACTGCGAACATCAGGTGTTATCACTGCCAGTAGCACACACTGTCTGCACAAACATGCTGCTGACTTCAGAACGTGCAGCCTTTTAGAAGAGACCGAACTGGAAAGTAAAAATCACTGAACAGAACTGGGTTTTTAGCTAAACTCAGGACAGAAAATAAAACTGAAGTACGATACTCATCTTTTATTATTCATTTAGTCCTCACTATAAATATGCTAGCTGAAGAAGCACTCCACCTATCAGGTTATAGACATTATACAAACAAGTGCTCGTATTGACTCACTGAAGACACGTCCATGCTTCTACATCACTAAACAGCAGGAGCATCTCTCCAGCCTATCGATTATAATTATGATTGCAATACAACTTGAAAAAAAATTTTAAATTGCTATGAAAAAATTCACATCATTGTAAATATAGATAGAAATTAAAAAGTACTACATAAACTAGTCACTTTATAAAAATGATTAATATTGCCCTATACTGTAAAATCCACAAAGTAGCATCTTTAGCACTTAAAATCCCTATTTACAGCCCATTCAGTAATACAATCTTAGAAAAATTACATTTTTTAAGATAAACATAAGATTCACACATTCCCCTATCAATGCTGATACAGGAAATTAAATGTATTTCATACATGACTATCATTTTACGGTACTGTGCAGAGAGATATTTTTGTTAAGCTGTCAACTGTGAGCACAATATCTCAGTACCTAGATGTAAGGGTTGTGTCAAAGCTCATTAGTTTATTACATAAAATTGGAAAGTGGAGAAAAAGCCCTACAAATCCTCAACATTTATCTGAACTCCGTTTCATGTATCATTGTCATGTCCATCACTCAACCTTCTGAGGACCAAATATGAAAGCCTATGGCAGACCCAATCTCTACGTTCCTGAACAGCTTAGGACCATCCATCCGTTTTGCCATCTGCTTCCCTCCATAGCTCATTTATAGTTTTGTTTAAAAGTACAAGTCTCAAGCAGTCACCTATGAAAAAACCTGCTGGTGACCTTCTACTGTTGACAATAAACTTGGTACTTACCATTCCCCTTTACTTCCTATGTTTATTTTCTTTTCCTTATCTACAGACAAACTTACTTTCTCAGACCATGGGCTGTTAAGACTTCTTTAGAGCTTCTGGAAACAGATCTTGTGAAACACCTTTCAGAAATCCAAGTAAGAAATATCAAATGGATTAACCTAATCCCACCAGACGAATCCCAACAGATTTGTGAAATATGACTTATATTAAACAAACACATCTTATGGAGCAGAAGACACATCAACCCCTCCCCACAAGATAAGATTCATAAAAACATCAGCACGTATGAAGAGTGATCAATTGAAAAGTCTTCCTTTATGTTTGTTCCTTCCCAACTCAGCTATCACTCCTGCTTACGCATAGTTGTGCTGTAGAGCAAAATCCGAGCTGGCCGTACCACATTCCTTCTCCTCATTACCGACATGTGTCATACCAACAATTTCTCCAAAACAGACTTGCCCTCAGCCACACAGGATGCCTGTGACCAAGTCAAAACACAGCCAGCCACAGGAGTGAAACATCACTTTTCCCCAGAGGTCCTCCAGGTGCTCCGCTGAGTTCCAGGAGTGAAATCTTGAATATTCCTGACTCATCTTTCACTCTCAAAATTGCTCTGCTTGCTTCTTCGAAAACGAATTTCTTGAACAAACCAGGCTACTATATGCCACATGCTCTCCCGCTGAACCAGGTTTGCTGCTCTTTGAAAGGACAGTCCTATTTGCAACTTGATAACTCAGGATTCATTGACTCATTTTCTTCCACATGATGCCTGTTTCTGTTAACCAGAATCACAGAATGGCCTAGGTTAGAAGGGACCTTAGAGATCATCTAATCCAACCTCCCTGTCATGGTCAGCGATACCCTCAACTAGATCAGGCTACTCAAGGCTCCGTCCAGCCTCGCCTTGAACACCTCCAGGGAGGAGGCAGCCACAACTTCTCTGGGCAATCGATTCCAGAGCCTTGCCAGCCTCGTACTGAAAAATTTCTTCCTAAGATCCAATCTAAATCTACTCTTCTTTAACTTAAATCCATTTCCCCTTGTCCTGTTGGTGGACACTCTTGTAAAAAGTCCCTCCCCGGCCTTCCCTGTAGGTTCCCTTCAGGGATTGGAAGGCAGTTATAAGGTGCCCCTGAAGTCTTTTCCAGGCTGAACAATCCCAGCTCCCAACTCCCTGTCCTCATAGCAGAGGTGCTCCAGTCCCTGAATCATCTTTGTGGCCCTCCTATGGACTTATTCCAACAGATCCTTGTCCCTCTTATGGTGGGGACACCAGAACCAGACGCAGTGTTCGAAGTGGGGTCTCACAAGAGCAGAGTAACGGGGAAGAATCCCCTCTCTTGATCTGCTGGCCACACATCTCTAGATCATAATAAAATATAGTTGCTTCTACGCAGATGACATTTATCTTCCAAAATGAATAAAAATTATGTTTTTACTTGTAAAGTATCTCTAGCTGTTAGATCACTTGTATTTCTGTAAATTAGTCTTATATCCTGTACTGGAATTCTCTTTTTTAAAAAAACAAAGAATTTCTCAATTTCTTTAATCACTTATCACCCCAAAAGGTTTTATTTTAAAAAAAAGGAAAATTAAAGGTAATGCGATAATTCTGTCTGCACTGAAGTTGTTGCCATGTCACTAATTTACTGCTCCCAAACTTCTTCCATTAAATTAATTCACTGCATTACAGATGTTGCTATTGATTTATCTACTGAGCTAAACACACAATGAAGCAGAAAGTAAAACCAATGAAAAAAAACTATTGCTCTTCCCCACTCCCCACCCCCCCCCTTACTAATGTTGTCATGTCTCCAGGGACAGGTGGCCAGTTAGCTCAGTCAGTTAGAGCGTGGTGCTGATAAAACCAAGGCTGCAGGTTCGATCCACGCTCGGTCCCCATGTGTTGCCTGATCTAGTTGAGAGGTGTCCCTGCCCATCACAGGGAGGTTGGATTAAATGATCCCTCAGGTCCCTTCCAGCCTAGGCCATTCTACGATTCTATGAATAATTCCTGCAACATCCATAAAAAGCCATACGCTTTTTCACAGAAACACAGAATCATTGGATGTGTTGGACTGGAAAAGACGTTTAAAGGTCATCAAATCCAACCCCCCTGCAGTGAGCACGGACATCTTCAGCTAGACCAGGTTGCTCAGAAATCCATCCAGCCTAAACTTGGATGTCTCCAGGAATGGAGCCATTTGCAAAAAAATTCATCCAGAATTACACCCAAAACTCTATCCAGTCTAAATCTATCCTCTCTGAGTTTAAAATCATTACCCCTTCTCCTGTTGCAATAGGCCTTGCTATAAAAGATTGCTTCTATCTTTCTTACAGGTTCCCTTTAAGGACTGGAAGGCTGCCTTCTCTTCCCCGGGCTCAACAACTCCAAGTCTCTCAGCCTGTCTTCCTTGAAGAGGCGTCCCAGCCCTCTGAAAACACTTCATTCTCTCTGTAAAACCAGCTTTCTCAGCACTAGAATTAAGAAAATAAGTAGCAATGGAAAGAAAACTTGAAAATAAATTGAAAGAAAAAAAAAATACTTGCAATATCAGAAATTATTGCAAATAGTATTTTTTCAAAGGACATTTTTTTCTTCGCATTATGATTTCTATGGCACAGTTTTAGGATTATAACAGAGAAACTTAAAAGAAAATCCATAAAACTAAAAATTATTTTGGGGGGTTGATAAAAGGATGACATACAGTTGCTGTAGTTTATGAGTCCAACTCAAATGCTAATCTAAACAGTATGAGTGTTAAGACAAGTTAGGTCCAAAGCTGTAACAGGTTTTCAGTTTCAGGGTATGAGAATAATGAAGTGTTTACTAAAAGGCAGCCAAATATTAACGTGTTAATTTCTGCAAAGTAACCACCACATAAATTCACCAAGTATATCAATACATACCTTTCAACTTCAGGAGTGATTAAAAAGTGGCCTATCTGGGCTCCATATCACCAGGCTGTTACATTTGGAAACGATTAAGGACAGGTAAGAGCAGTTCCAAATATTTGTTTAAGCCTGGATTCAATATCCATACAGTATCTAAGAGGACCTAGAGAAATCTGAAGGAAACATTGCCTTTTCTATAAGACAAATGCAATTCAACCTTCAGAGGCGCTAATCAAGCACTTTTCCTCCCAATAAAAGCAATGTGAGCATACACAAAACAGTCTTGGTTTTTCATTTTAGCAGATGAAAAATATAGCTGCTTTTTGGCAGTTATAGAAAGGATGGAGGTGGGAGAAGGGATGAATGGGTACTTCAAAATTACCATCTTGATCTTGGCACCACTAAGCATCATATACCAGCTCCATAAAATCTTTATAGAATAATCTGTGGGGGACGGCAGCTGGACTGCTGGTAACCTGGCATTGGTTGAAGACATTGACCTTGACAAATTCCCAGTGTACCCTTAAGATGGGAAGTTGTGTGTACTGAGTTTGGACACGTTTGTGGAACTTTCTCCCTCAAGATCCGGGGGGATGAGCCCAGCCAGAAGCTGCTAATTGTTACCCAATTAGAATGTGAAAAACAAGTGTTTGACCTATAAGCAAAGGCCACGCTACCACCCTTCTTCTAGTACCTTCGACTACGTATAAAAGGCACACCCTTTCTGTAATAAAGGAGCCATTTTGAGCCATTCTAATACCATTCAGTTGTGTCGTGTCCGTCTCTACAACGACAATAATCTTTTGAATTATTGGCAAATATCCCCACTATTTTTCATCTGATGGCCACTGAGAAGACTGACTATCAGAATGGAGACCAGACAGCCAAGAGGCAAAGAGCTAGACAGAAATGCCCTGAAGACCTACCCCACTCTGTTTAAACCCTGCTGCCTTCAGTCACAGACCTTCAACTTGCCAGCTATTTAAACAAGTATGGCTACAACATCCAAAGAACGAAAGAGTTTACTGTAGAGTTCATTTGCTTACTAAACCACCACTTTATCACCTGAAAGGACTAAAGTCTTGGGTTTTTACTAATTAGTAGATGTCAGCTATTAATCTTTCAAGATGTATGACATGAGAAAAAAAAAATATAATTCCCTGTTCTGTAATACAAATGTTCAGGTATCTAAATATTAAAAAGTCATCTGACTCCAAGACATTAACCCAAAGGCAATGCTCAAGTTGCTTAATTCATCTGCATTAGAGTAAGTGTCTATATTCAGCCAACCTAACTTCTGATAGAGCGTGGAAAGAAGAAGAAGGAATTCATTACAGTTCAGTAAGTGACTATATTTTTACATGCACAATACTAAATAGCTCAGTGAATTGTTTTTTAACAGCAAGCACCAACATCTGTAATGATTCAGGAAATCACTGTCATTCTAAGGCGGCAAGAAACTACCACACCACCCCTCTGCAACTGTCTCCCCCAACGCAAATCTTTCCAGGTCCACGAGCAACTGTCGGTGTGGGTGCTCCACCACCCGCCCGCGAGGCCAACAGGCACAGTGGGCTCACGGGGAAGAGATGAGTGTCTCGGTCCTTCATCTGCAATGCCGGAATTATCGCCAATCAACGCCATAAAGCGAAAACTGCCCTGCCCAGTGTCATTCATCAATGCAGTACGGCGGTGTCGGGAGAAGAAATACATTCTCTGCTGACAACTCGTTTTAATGAAAATGGGTTGCAAAGTTTTTGAAGCTGACTTCTATTTTTGACAGCTGATGGATTTATGATAGCTGGTTTTGATTAAATGTGCAACAAAAACGACTTAATATTCAAAACAAAGAAATCAACACAGTCTACCTTAACATGGCAAAATACTAAGAGAAGAAGAGAAGATAAATCAGTAAAGCAATGACTGTTGAAGAGAATCCAAGGAAGCTTGATAGGCACGTTTCAAGTTCACAATATTTTAAAAATCAGGACAGTCCTTAATGAACAAATTGACTTCATGAGTAGCAGACTGTGAGACACTGCAGTTCTCACAAGAACAGTAATGACTCTTCATGTTCTCTCAAGAGAATTAGAATAAAAGCAATGAAAAACAAGTAAAGAGTCATTGCTGCCTGAGTTTTCTTGGGTTTTCTTTTCAGGAAATGATTGTGGGGAGTTTCTTTGGTTTTTTGGTTTTGTTGGGGCTTTTTAAGCAGAAAACTTGCCATAAATCATCTTACGGATGAGTTAAAGAAAGATCAGCACAGAAATAAATAAAGAGTTTTTAAGTTTATAGTAAGATTTCTAACAATCTATCATATGGCATATATGAGTTCAAACCCCTGTGCAAATTTTTTCCTGGTCATTAGGAAGAACCATAACCACCATCCTATTCTGCACTTTAACTTCTTTCCAACTTCTGGTCATAAATCCTACCCTGTACTTCAGAAACCACTCGAGGAAAGATTTTTGAAACCATCATATTTCTACAAGAAGTTCTGGCTCAGCTTGAATATAAATCTGTAATATATTACTTCTGTTATTGTCTTAACTTGATTAATCATTTCTTGACTATATCTAACTCAGTCAAAGGTAATTTTCGTAACATTGACAAAGAAACTAAAAGATTGATTTTTCAGTTTTAAACTTACACCACATGAGACATCACACTACTTCTGACCATACTGAAAACTAGTGAGAAAAAGAAATTAAAACAACACTGAGTTTTCCCAAAGAAATTACCTTAGAAGTAAAGCTGTCAGTCATGGAAGCTGACACTATCACAACAGATGACAAGAAGCATGAAATGTGACCATCTCTTTCTCACTATTTTCTGTTTATTTTAAATAACATATGAACAGTCATTAATATTTACTGTATTTCAAATCAGACAGATAATGCAATCAGCAGCCTGCAGTCAGATTAGGCAGCAGCTGAATAGATGGATGTCATCTGTCAGGGACTGTTCTTCTAAAAGCCATTAATACTGTCAGTGAAAAATTACAATCCACAAATCAAAAGAACTTAAGTGCTTGAACAGAAACACATATGAAATCAGACAGCTCCCACTGGATTTTCCCCATGTGCTATTACCTCCATGATCAATTCAGCTTCAAGTGACAGAAATTGCTGAGAAAGCAAAACATTGCTTGCTTTTATCTGAGAACTATACTTTGAGCCAGGGGACATTTTTAGATAATTAAAATTAATTTTCCTTCCTTTTTGTCAAGAAACATTAAAGTCAAGCTGCTATAAAGTAAAATGCTCACTCACTCTAACACAGAATAACAGAATAAAACTTTGTTGCTATTACAAAAGTGACAAACTCCTTAGTTGGAAGTGAGACAAAATCATTTTCAATCAGCAAACTCTGCAACATTAAACGATAACTTTTTCTAACAGTACTAAATGAAAGTAAAGACCATGCACTCGGGACTTCTGTAACTGTTCAAAATACATGTCAAAATATTGCTTATATAGCACAAAATAATGGAAGTTTTAAGCCACACAAGTGTCTCCGTTCCACAGAAACAGTGGCAGAGCACTTAAAAGGTCTTTTCAAGTACTGAAGGGTACTGGAACAGTAGCTTGCTGCTTCTGCTCAAGTTCTGGGAATATGAGCAATTTCAAATAGAGGGTTACCAGAAAACATGTATGGATTCTTCTGCCTTTTTTTACCATGTAGTTTGTATTTGTGTGGTTTTTCCTCCCTTTACATGGAACAGAATGGCTAAACCTAGAGAGGCATTATTGTAGCTAACAACAGCATCTTTTGAAATGCATCATCCTTGGTTTGAGAATGTAACTCTGCACAAATAGCACACACGCTGCAATGGGAAAATAAATAAATAAATAAATAAATAAGGCAGCAGAAGTCAGACAGGGAATTTACTTTAAAAAGCATATTTCTTCATTGCTAATCATGGAACATCACCAAGAGTTTTAAATGAAAAATCATTGTGTGGCAGTACTGGCTGGGTGTTGAGCAGGTTTGCAGAAAAGGACGGGCAGGTCCCTCCTGGACAGCACTTGGAAGGTGAGCCAGGAGGTGCCTCTGTGGTGTAGGCAGCAGCTCCCTGCAGACCGGGCTGCCACAGCCTGAGTGTGGCTGGAGCGACAGCCACCAGCACGGTGGAGGCTGGACCACGGGATATACAAAGAGATGCCAAGACAGCTGGACTTGGCTCAGTTTTAAGAGAAGGCTAAAAAAGAAGCTTGTTGTTGTCTTCTCTGGCTTAATGGGAGGACAGAAAGAAAACAGAGCTGGGATCTTCTGGGAGGCAACTTGTAGTGGGAGGAGAAGCAACATTAAGATCAGTTGCAACACCAGGAACTCAGAGATTAGGCTTTGGAAACACTTCTTCACCCTGGCAGCAAACACAAACACGTCCCCAGAGAGGCTGTGCAATCTCCAAGCTAGGAGATGCTCGGATCGAGACTGCACAGGCCTTGGGCGCATTAGCCCCATTTCGAGTCGGGTGTTGGACTCCAGAGGTCCCTTCCAGCCTCAATCGTTCTGCAACTCCGGCTCTGTTTCGTTTCTCACTCTTCGCAGTGCATGCCTACATTTCAACAGCAGATCAAAAGCATCAGCCAAGACAGTGGACATTTCCAGCTTTGAGATGTTTGGTGAATAGACACAGAACCTGTCAGCTCAGAATGCTGTATTTGGCTAAACTTAACTTGGTCTTCTGTGGGTCACCAACAGCCCCTCTGTGAGCACAAGCAAGACCAAGGACCTGCCTTGATTTGCACTTCATAGAATCAAAGTTGGAAAAGACCTCTAAGATCATTTAGTCCAACCATCTACCCAACACTACCATGACCACCAAACCACGTTCTGAAGTACCACATCTACACATTGTTTGAACACTTCCACAGATGGCGACTCCACCACTTCCCTGGGCAGCCTGTTCCAGTGACTCATCACTCTTTCAGTAAAGAAATGTTTCCTAATACCTAATCTAAACCTCCTCCGGTACAACTTCAGGCCATTTCCTCTTGTCCTATCATTAGTAACTTGGGAAAAGACACCAACATCACCTCACTACAACCTCCTTTCAGGGAGCTGTAGAGAGCAATGAGGTCTCCTCTCAGCCTCCTCTTCTCCAGCCTAAACGAGCCCAACTCCCTCAGCCGCTCTGCGTAAGACACGTTCTCCAGACCCCTCACCAGCTTTATTGCTCTTCTCTGGACACTCTCCAGCACCTCAATGTCTTTCTTATACTGCGGCGCCCAAAAGCAAACACAGTACTCCTCCTTTGCTCAGGGTGCCGTCATGCGCTGCTAAATCAGAAGCCCAACCTGACATTTTGTTCCTCATCTGGCAGGGTTGGGCCCCTGAAGGCCATTCTCACCCAGCTTTGCTGAGGATGACTCATGCTCTGCCGTAACATCCACGGCTACAGCAAAGCCTCTCCCAGCCTCCAGACTGCTCCTCACAACAGAGACCTTTGTCTCTACCCCTTCTTCCATGACCATTGTCCTTTTTTTCCAGAAGGGTTAGTTCTCAGGCCATTCAGCACGCTGAGCCTGCTCAGCACAACTGACATCTCACTGTGCCAGCTCCAGGTAGAAGTGGTGGGAAGCACAGTCATGGCCAGGGGGAGTGCGAGGCCACCCTCCTCTGCAGCACCACAGCCTTAGATCAGCTAAAATCCATCACGAAGACACACCTTCAGGAATCCAAAAGTGTGGTTACTCATGTTAACTCTTACATGAGCTACAACAACAATTATTCAGGCAGAATTAAAAAATAATAGCTCAGTTTACATCAGATGAACTTGTAAAATTGTCAAAATAAAGCCTAATATTTTCCTTGTATTAAAGAAATCACCAATTAAATTTGAAAAGATCTTGGCAATGTGCTGTTATTTCACCACCACAACAAAATATTTCCCGAGCCGGTATGACCGTGCATGATGTCATATTCACTGCCAGGATAAGGCGTCAAGGGAAGGAACCTGCCACACCTGGGAAAGGGTGACCTTTCAGCACGCTGAAAATCAGTGCAGAGGGCATTAACCAACAGCCTCGCAGCAAACACCACGAAGGCACGATGATTTACAAGGCTGCAGGAAGCACCCAATGCACACATCTACCACAGTCTCCACAAGCCAGCCTCAATCAGAGAATCATAGAATGGCCTAGGCTGGAAGGGACCTTAGAGATCATTTTAATCCAGCCTCCCTGCCGCCAGGGACAGCACCTCTCAACTAGATCAGGCACCACATGGGGACCGAACAGGAATCGAACCTGCGACCTTAGTGTTGTTAGCGCTACGCTCAACTGACTGAGCTAACTGGCAGAAAAGGAAAGCAGGAACTCGAGGCTCACGAAGGATGAGCCTCTCCCTAACGCACCATTCTGCTTCGATCTTACTCTGTGTTTAACTCGAGGTGGGGCAACTTCACTGGCTACAACCCACCTCACACTACTGTGACCATATTTTAATAATAATAGCTAACCACTATGGTTAAGAGCTGGCCATGCTCCACAGCAAATGAGTTTGGATAGGCCAAGCTTCTTCCAACAAGCCAACTGTCAGAGAAACCAACACACTCTTATCTCGCACTACTCTCTTACACACATCACATGCTTCTGATCTTTACATGCTTGTCTGGTTTAATTTTAAAAGAAACAAGATCAGATTTTCACAACAAATCCTGAGGGCTCACACTTATAGCTGACTTCCTCCTCCCCAGAGGGTACATTCAAGACTTCAAAACAAACTCTTGCAAAAGACAAGAACAAAATCAATAGAAGAAAAGCAGTCACAGACCACAGTGCTCAAAAATAATGTCCAAAAATTAAGTGAGATTCCTTTCATCCCTAATTTTTCTGTATTGCTTAGCTAACTTAATAGTTGGCTTTGCTGGTGTTGGTACTATCGGTTTTACTCCCCAGTCCTCACCAGAGCAGGAGCACTGCACCTGGCACATCTACTCTGTATGTTCCTTACCACTGAGTTTAACGTGACAAACGTTGCTTTCTCTGAGCAGCCTTCTTCCCTCACATCCCCAAACTTCCCCAGTGCTGTGCTTCTACCCAGAGTTTTCTTCTAATAAGAAAGCCCAACGTGTAACTCCTGGGCCTCTGTCTGCTCTCAGCTGCTCAAAACAAGGGATCTGGAGCACTCCTCCATATTTAAACACAAGGATTTGGAGGTTTTCTAACAACACTCTCTTTGTATGTATTGTTCTGCATCTGAGATAGCAGACAGTGCAGCTAAATTCTATAGCATTACATGGGAAAAAAA
Organism: Apaloderma vittatum; assembly: GCF_000703405.1. Classification (NCBI taxonomy): domain Eukaryota; kingdom Metazoa; phylum Chordata; class Aves; order Trogoniformes; family Trogonidae; genus Apaloderma; species Apaloderma vittatum. The sequence goes on from NW_009715282.1 coordinate 37,712, forward strand.
AAGGTAGGAATATATGGGAATAAACCGCAACTCTGCAGTCTATGAAAGCTCTTTATATTCTTGCACGAGCCGGAAACCCTGCCAAGTTCCAAAACTTTGTATCCAAAACATACGTAGTTATCCGGAGAACAGCTTCAGATCTTAATTAATCCACTGAGGCCCCAGCCCATGTCATGGTAATCAGTCAGCTGGTGATGACAGAGAGAAATGAGAATTGAGAGGCTCTCACAAAAGAGCTAAAAGTAGCACTGGATCTCTTTGTTTTATGTTTCCTTGCACATAAGGATCTTAATCTCAAATTTCCTTAAAACTTATGTATAGATTTTACTTCATGTAACTGAATTAGTTCTTCATTCAAAGAGCAAGAAGAGGCAACTTCTAAAACTATCAAACATTCACAGATTGTGTTGCACAACATTCATACTGAGAAGTTACTGCCTACGTAATTCTGTAATGTGGCTTTTCTGTCCGGATCAACTAATATGACAGTATCAGCAGCCAGTGAAAGTAATTGCCCTCAGATTTTCCACTTCAGAACAGACAGTTCTAGGGAAAACAACAGAATAGAAAGCGATCATAGTAATAAATAACTCCATCGAAAAATTATCTTGGAAAAGATTCATTTTTACATAGGGTATTTGAAATTGTTGGGTTTGAACAGTTCATAATTTTCAGTTTCTAATAGATCAGCTAAACTAATTTTAGAAAAAAAACAAACAGAAAGGCAATCAAAGTGAAGCAATTTGCCTTACACATAGTCATATAATTGTAATTCAGAAACTATGATAAACACCTTTTTTAAATGCTTTTTTAAAACAAAAAAAAATCAAAGCAGAAATTTTACCACGGAAAGGAAAAAACAAAGAAAATTCTGCAAAACAGGGAGGTCAGCAACACACAGGCCAAGAAAGCAGGGAAGGATTTTGCAGAGTATTATGATTTTAACAGCCTTTGATTGGTATAATTCTAACAAAACATTTAGAAAACTGATTTTGGCTTGCCTGCTTCAATAAGCAGGGTCTCCTAAAACAGCAAAGACCAAAGGACAGCTTTAAATATTCTCAGATGTCAAACATCCATTATAAAAATGTTAAAAAAAAAAAAAAAAAAAAGAGAGAGAGGAAGAAGAAAGATGGAAGCAACAAAAAAAAAGACATTTTTAAAGTAACATTTCTCCTGCTGGAGTAAGTGAATTCAAGCCTGGAATAATCCTGTGTGAACTGCACTGAGCACAGTTAGTTCTATCTGTTTAAGAGCTGACCAGATTCTGACAATTTCAATCCCATAATTTTCTTCATTATTTTAAAAATTCAGCCATAGCAAAATCAACTGTGCTTCATGTTCAACAACATTTCCAGTGTGGTTGCCATTGCAGAGTAGGGAGGAGGTAAAAATGTTTTTGTCTCACTTAATTATAATGATCTAAAGATTGAAACTAGACCAAGTTTGTAGAAAAAATTACTGATTTTTTACAGTTAACTGAAGCATTTAAAGAGAAAAAATAATAATAAAAAAATTATCGAGGCAGAAAAGCCCTTCTTCAGATCTATCCAATATATGAGTTGATCAAAACAGGGATTTGTCTAGAGTGCTTTGTTTCTGCTGTTTTACCAGTACGAGCGTACTGTAACCAAGCCAAAGCAGTAAAAGTTTCTTAAAATTGCTCCTGTAATTCTGCCTCTATGGCTACTGCAACTCAGACACAACTACGTGAAATAATGATTTTAGCAAAATACTTTTTCTGAAAGTGACTCCATAAAAGTTGAAGCAGATTTTTTTTTTCCTTTTCAATAAAAATAGAATTTAGAGTATTAAGTAACTAAACCAACAAGAATACCAACTCCTAACTTGTTCAAGCACCAGCTTGAATTCGGGAATTGAGCATATTTTTCATTAACCACTAGAGGTCACCCAATAACCATGGCACCTATCCAAAAGATGAGAGGCCTCAAGAACCTAAGGCCTGGGAAAACTGAAATACAGGGGTACTCACTGATTTGAAACTAAAAAAAATGACATTATCAAATTAAGAGTAGTCTTTTAATTTCCCCAAAAGATCCAAAGAACACTCACAGATGTCAGTTGGTATTTTACATCTCTAAACATTTAGATTTCTGATTTTTACTTCTCAAATTGTATCTGATAATGGGGGGGGGGGGGGAACAAGAAAGGGTTTTGTCACTTT
>NW_009715282.1:39927-41712 GCF_000703405.1 Apaloderma vittatum
AGTTTAGTGCCCTTTTCAAGGTGTTCTTGATTTCTTCAAATATTTCCTCATTTAAAACTTCTGAAATTTTAATTCAAACAAAGGGTCTTCACCTATGACTATAATTAACAATGAATCAACACATTAAAGCTGGAATACCCTAGTATTCCACCTGTCAATATTTTGCTATTTGAATAGACACTTTAAACTTCTAAGAATAACAGAAATAGTAAAAAAAAAAATAAATAGTAACCCACATATATCAAATTCATGGTGTTTTTAAGTGAATACCGAAGTTTATGCTGGATATAATAACTTAAACTGTCTTTAAATCTGAACAGAGGTACTGCCGTCAAAATTTAGGAGCAGATGTGATGATCAGAGCCTGAAAACTACTTATGAGAAATTCTCTTACACTGCTAATGAAAATCGAGCCTATTTAAAAGCATTTTTGGAAACACTGTTAGCAAAGTATTAAAACACTTTACGTTCTAATTAAAAATTCCCCGGAAAGTTCCTTTAAACTCTTCAAAAAGGGACCCCGTGCGCACAGACACGGAGCGAGAGATGGCTGACAGGGATCCTGTGCTCCTTTCAGATTCAATTAAATTGGGAGATCGGTACACAAAGACATTTCATGAACTGACTCACTTGGTTTTATTCCATTTACTACAGCGCACACTCCATCTTCTCTTTAGAGAAATTTCATTTAATTAGATTCCAACTATGAAAGATAAAGACCTGTGTATAAAAGTCTTTACTCCGGCAGTGAAGCACTGCCAAGGCATTAAGCTGCCCTCTAACCCTAAGAACTGGTCCCACCAGAACAGATGCTGCTGCTGACTTGCATTACCTGTTCTGGAATAAGTAAAATATTTCACTCCCTAAAGCTCTCAGTCTGCTGCATTTCAACATTAAAAAAATAAAATAATAATAATAATAATGAAGAGCAAGCAAAGCAGCTGTAGTTCGAATAATAATTTCAAGAGTTTCAGCACCCATCATGTTTTTCAGCACGACAGACAACATACCACCAAAAGCTTGCAGGGCACGTATTACACTATAGGAGCAACAACTTGAGACAAAAGAGAAAACACGTCTTAAAAGCTGAAAACATACAGATTTTTCTTGCAATAAAATCAACATCACAAGTTTAGCTGGCTCTTAAAAATTATTACAGCAAAAAAAATCAGCTCTACCTACACACAAGCTTCTACATATAAACATACGTACTCACACAGAGACTGCAGATCAGCAGAGATTGTTTTCAGCTTCATATTAGCACAGCAAATTTTACAATCTTTTTAAGAATTTAGAATGGATAATTTTTTGAGAAATATCAAATACAAACCTGCTTTTTCTGTGCCTGCCTTTTTTGAGCACCCAGTGTAGCTGATTTAAAGCTAAGGGACTTGGTCTGTCTCCTAACTTTCACCGAATCTCTCCGGCGATCATACGAAAAAGACGACGACTTCTTTGTAATTTTCCTCTTAGGTGTGTCTGCCATTTCATCCACCAAAGTATGGTTACCTTCAAGCAAACAGCGTCCCAAAAAAATAAAAACTCAGCACCATTAAGTTTCCAAGCTCACAGGGAACAGTCTTCAGTGTTCTAGGAAGTGGAGCAAACTACAAGGAACCGAGCCTACCCAACAACAATTTCAGTTCTTCCAAGAGGTTGTACAAATTAAAAAGCCATGATGGTCCTGCAACGCCGTATGTCACCAAAGAGCAGGCAGAACTCCTTCTTGCTGTATAAACTCAAACAGGCTTCAGCAGTGATGCTAATCTGAAAAATGTAGTGACT
>NW_009715282.1:41743-70207 GCF_000703405.1 Apaloderma vittatum
CGCTAAAGGTAAACGGAAGGTAGTTCCCTGCGCACCAACAGGGTGTGGAAGAGCAGCAACAGGGTGTGGGGATGAAGCAGAAGACTTTGGGTTCAAAGCATCTTCTTAACTCCTTCCTTTCTGGACTACGGCTAGGAAGGCATCACAAAAGTCAGACTGGAGAAAGCTCCCTAAAAAAAAGACAGTATTATTTTCTTCTCTTTGGATCCAAGGCACTTGCTGACAGAGGCACTTGCAGCATGAAGGACCTGCCCCCTTCATTAGGGGTCCCCTTTTAACCTCAGTTAAATATTCCCTTTTCTCTCTTTGTCAGAAACACTACTTAAACCACCTCATAGGTTTGTAGTGTATCTACTAAGCCAACTAGAATATGACGTCTAAGCCTATGTATGAATGTCACTGTCCTTCCTGGGAAATAGCTATTAAGTTACGGCACTCTCTTAAGACGTCTTGGTATCAGTGGATAAGAAGGTAACGCTAATGAACTCTCATCCTAGTGACAGTGTGGGAATCTTATCAGACAGCTGAGATTGCAACTTTTGTACCAGGACTGCATTTAGGTAGGAATGTTTCCCTTGCATAACCTATTAGTCAAGGAACACTACAAGGGTGTAGAGCCCCAAGAGTTGCTGCTATTGATTTCCATTAAGCAAAACACAACCAAAGAGCAGAGCTGTGCGTATGGGAACGCACCTACAAACCTAATGCTGCCAGGTTTAAATACGAATCAAAAGACAAGGAGGAAAACTATCTTTGGACAACTTTACACCACTGTCCAGGCTCTTCTCCAGAAACTTTTCCTTATTTTATTCATGATGCTACTTCACATACAAAACAACTATGAATAATTTATACTTACAGGATTATCCATTACTATAATTAAGCTTTAATATGGGTCAGTTCTCTAGTGTATGAGTCTCACCACCTCTGTTAGGAAATGTCTGTGAAGTTGGAACAGCATTAGCTTTAAGACCTGCCAATACCAAGGAGTAAGAGGGTAGAGTTTATGAATTCCCATAACGAACCTTTTCTGCAGTTTCTTCCTTTGTTGTGGGATGAATAACATACCTCTAGGACAAAGTGATATTGCTAACAATTAATGAAAAGCTATCAGAATATCGTGCGTTTTTAGCCATAATGGCCTAATGCTAGATTCACGGCAGATTTCTCTGATTTAAACTGTGAAGTACAACTACGTCTAAGCAGTCAATATGTAATTATTACAGGAAAAAATCTATTACTAAATATTTTCAGTACAAAGTATCTCTTAAGTGTGATGGGTTTATACTACCGTAGCAGTCATCCTCTGTAGCCACATATTGACCTTCAGTGTTACTAAGACACCATGAGACCATCAGCGCTTCAACTGTAGTTCTCACCATATTTAAAGACACTTTCTCACAAATTGAGGACCTACTTAAATTACCAGTTCCCATTATTTACAAGTAACACCTTTCTGACGAGTAAAAATAAGTAGATTCAATTCAGCATTAATAAGCATCAATAAGCAGATTCAATTCAGCATTATGCATTCTTTAAAACTGTGACATCACAAGAAAAAAATTTCCCAAAATTTCTTGAAGCATCTGCAGCACTTAATAAAGATTAGAGGTATTCCAATATATCATAAAAACTACAGCCAAGGAAAGTTTGAAAATCTTTTGCAGATAGCTACTCTTATGACACAGTCTAATCATGCTTGCTTGCACATAAATAAATATTAGCCATTAGGACTGACAAAGGCATAAATAAACTTTTAAAATCCATTAAAGTGCATCTGACTTTGTATCAAATATCAGGTACAATTCTGATCGTTTCACTTCTACAAAAAAAAAAACCACATTAGACCTAAAACAGGTGCAAGAAATGTAACAAGAATGATGAGTTAATGAAAAGATTTCCAAACGAAAGAAGTAAATTACAAAGAAAACTGAAAAAGACAGAGGCACTTAAAAATCTTTAAAGATACAGAAAACAGTCTGGATTGTAGTTATTTACAGTTCCCCCAGAACTCAACAAATAAATTTTGAAAACAAGAAGCAGTATTTTACACACGATATATATCCCCTTTCACTTATTTGGGCATGAAAACTTTTGCTTCATTTGATACCCCAGGTCTTGCATGGAAAAAAGACAAAGAAAGACTCCCCAGTGTCACCTCTGTCACCTACAGTTGTTTCTTCCACCCTTTTTTCAAGGCTTAGATCCTTGGTCTATTCAGACACTGCTGGTAGAGAAGCCCATAATCTATACCTGAAATCAATGATGGCATTCATGCTGTACTTTGGCTATTTCTACAAAATCTATGTTGGTTGCTTGGTTTGTGGCTGGAGGAAGCAGAGGCCTCACCAGCAGCACATGAAGCAGCAAGATCCCATCACCCATTCCCTTCTCTACCCCTTGCTTCACCACAGGGACCACCCTGCAGCCACCGGCAGCCTTGCTACATTGAAAGGAAAGGTCTCAGCCCACTTGTTCCCACTCTCCCTCTTACTTCTTCCTTCACATCTCAACCATTCCCATCAGCGAAGTCCTCTCCCTTTCCTCCTCAGTTTGCCAGATCCTCTGGTGAACTGACAATATCCATGAAATAGCAGGGAAATAGTCAATTACTTTTGCAAGGAGGAGTCTTCTGCCATTTTAGTGAATAAATCTGCTATGAGACAGGATCCAAAGAGTGCAGGAACCTGCACAAGGCAAGCAGAAGGACAGGGAAGACAACGTGGAGGAGAGGCAGAAGCAAGGGCAAGCTGCTGGAAACCTTCTTAGATCTTATGATGTCTCACAAAGCTGTACCTTGCAGTGTAAGGCAATGATTCCAGAGGTCTATTACAAAATCAAAAACTTTTTCCCAAATGCAATAGCTAGCTCAGAACTCATTGTTTTGTGCATTCACTTAAAGGAGTCTCTCTCTAAAAGAACATCATATTTGCCAAAATGGTATTTCATCCACCATGTTATTGTCTACATCCTCTGCACCACAGGACGCCTCTGCAACAGAAGTCCTTCCGGAAGGGATGGGATACTGGACCTGATGGTCAACAATGCAAGAGAAACAGCTAATGGGTGACGTGAGGGTTGGAGGCAGCCGGGGCTGCAGCGACGACATGTCGGTTGAGTTCATAGTCCTGAGGGACATGGGTCAGGCAAAGAGTAAAGTCAGGACCCTGAATTCCAGCAAAGCATAATTCCAGCTCTTCAAGGAGTTAGTCAACACAACCCCCTGGGAAACTGCTCTCAGGGATACCAGAACAGAGCTGATATCTTTAAGCATGTTTTCCATAGAGCACAAGAGCTCTCAATTCCCAGGTGCAGGAAGGCAACAGACTGGCATGGCTGAGTTGAGACCTGCAAAATAACAGACAAGAAGGAACTGCACAGGCAGCAGAAGCAGGGACAGGGACCCTGGGAAGAGCTCAGGGACACTGCCCGGTTGTGCAGGCATGGGGTCAGGAAGGCCAAGGCATAGCTGGAGCTGAACTTGGAAAGGGGTGCAAGTAATAGTCAGAAGGGCTTCTACAGGTATGTCAACCAGAAAAGGAAGGTCAAAGGAACTGTATTGCATGCCTGATGAGCAAGAGTGGCAAGCTGGTAGCAACAGACAAGGAGAAGGCTGAGGTATTCAATAACTTTTTTGCTTCAGTCTTCACTGACAGCCTCTCTTCCCAAACCTCTCAAGTGGATGGACTACAAGACAGGGACTGAGGGAGCGAAGTCCCTCCCACTGTAAGAGAATATCAGGTTTGTGACCACCTGAGGAACCTGAACGTACATATGTCTATGGGGCCTGGCAGGATGGACCCCAGAGTCCCGAAGGAACTGTCTGATGCAGTTGCCAAGGTAATCTCCATGATATTTGAGAACTCACAGCAGTCAGGTGAAGTCCCTACTTTTTTAAAAAAATAGAAAGGAGTACCCTGGGAACAAGTGACCTGTCAGCCTCACCTCCGTGCCTGGGAAGATCATGAAACAGATCCTCCTAGAAGCTCTGCTAAGGCACATGGAGGACAGAGAGCTGATCTGAGACAGCCAGCTGGCTTCACCAAGGGCAAGTCCTGCCTGGCCAACCTTCTGTGATGCAGTGACTGCATCAGTGGACCAGGGGAGAGCTACAAATGTCATCTAGCTGGACTTCTCTAAGGCCTTTGATATGGTCTCCGACAACATCCTTCTCTCTAAATTGGAGAGAGATGGATTTGATGGGTGGACTGGTGGATAAGGAATTGGTTGGATGGTCACACTCAGAGGATTTGGCAACGGCTTGACAACCAGATGGAGGACTAGTGACAAGCCAAGTTCCCCTAGGGGTCCATACTGGGAATGTGCTGTTTAATATCAATGACATAACGGGACTGAGTGCACCTCAGCAAGTTTGCAGATGAGACCAAGATGAGTGGTGTGGTCAACACACCTGAGGGACAGGATGCCATCCCAAGGGATCTGAACAAGCTGAGGAAGTGGGCACATGTGAACTTCATGAGGTTCAACAAGGTCAAGTGCAACATCCCGCACCTGGGCTGGGGCAATCCCTGGTATCAATACAGGCTGGGGGATGAAGGGATCGAGAGCAGCCCAGCAGAGAACTTGGGGGTGCTGGTTGATGAAAAGCTGGATATGAGCCACCAATATGCTCTCACAGCCCAGACAGCCAATCACATCCTGGGCTGTATCAAAAGAGGTGTGACTAGAAGGTCAAGGAAGGTAATTCTCTTCTATTCCACCAGAAAGGGAAGGTCAAAAAAAACTGTATTCCATGCCTGATGAGCAAGACTGTTCAGCTCGGGAGCCCTCGGCAGAGGAAAGACATGGAACTGTTGGAGTGGGTCCAGAGGAGGGCCATAAAAACGATCACAGGACTGGAACACCTCCCCTGTGAAGAAATGCTGGGAGAGTTCAGGTTGTTCAGCCTGGAGATGAGAAGGCTCCTTACTGAGGTCTATAAGAAAGATGGGGACAATCTTTTTAACAGAGCCTGTTGTGACAGGACGAGGGGCAACGGTTTTAAAATAAAGGTAGATTCAGAATAAATATAAAGAAGAAATTTTTTACAATGGCAGTGAAACACTGGCACAGGTTGCCCAGAAAGGTGTCAGAAGCCCCATCCCTGGAAACATTCCAGGTCAGGTTGGAGGGCTCTGAGCTACATGATCTAATTAAAGATGTCCTTGCTCACTGCAGGGGGGTTGGACTAGATGACCTTTAAAGGTCTCTTTCAACTCAAAACATTCTATGACTCAGTAACACTTCAAAACCAGCGTTTAGCATTAACATTCAGTTTCACATACAATAATGGAATTTGTCACTCTAGTATTCAAATTCCCCTTCCCTGTTTTCAGAACACTTTCAAATATACTGAACAATACACGCTCTATCTTCCATCTCCCAGTCAGTTAGGGGTCCATCATTCCTCTTATCTCATGGCAAGTTTGTGAGGTTTTTGACTGCACTAAACCAGCCACTGTTGCTCAGGCCTGTCTCTGCTGACAATACAGGCAGGTTTGTGAGGCATGACTTTCTTCACACTGTCGCAGTCTTCCCCAATATATCATATTCATGTATAGGCCTGCTATTCCTCAGAGAACAGTTTCTACCAAATTATTCAATTTTCAGATGACAGATTTACCTGCAGCTCTTCAGATCTCCATAGAAACTAATTTACAAATGTCACTCCTCTCCCACCTGGGAATTCTTAGTGCACTGATACAACTACTTCAGTAATACAGGAAAGAACTTGGGATATTGTAGTTTATCCCAAAAATAAACAACAAATCATAAACGGAAATGCTGTCTTCACAGAGGTAGAAAATTACAGTGAGTTCAGTAATTTGGAACTGTGCTGAAAGAGATAAAAACCTAATAGCCACAGATGGAAGACAACATTTAGTTACGTTTAATATCTCTTAGTGATCGGAAAATGCACGTTTCAGTATTAATCTACAATGCCCACTATTCCCTCACCTCCATGGGTTTTAGTTTCATCCATGAACCTTGTGAATTAGGTTATCAGAAATACTACAACCATTTTAGTTCCATTCTTTGACAGAAAATAATATTTATATTTAGAATAAGTTAATTCCAAATAAGTTTTTATTAAATAGCAACCAAGAATAAAGACTACACAAAAACTTTGATTTTCTACTTTAAATCCCTCCGCAAGATGGACCTAAAAATCACGTGGCTATCCCAGTCAATAGTGCAAGAAAACCTGGTTAAAACAGAAACATTTTGTTTTCATCAATTTGTCAGAACAAATAATTTGTTATAATTAATAATAATAATTAACAAATAATTTGTTAATATCAAATTGTCAGTTTCTAAAAAAATGTGATTTAAAAAAACCCTCACACTATAGAGTACTAGATGACACCAACAGCTCATTGCTAAACTGAGGTTCTTGAACCTTTTGACAGAAAATCATCATGGAATTGTTATATGAAGGGTTTCTTGCTCAGTATCAATATTTTCCCAAGCTCAGTGACTCAAGTAGCTATTTTAAGCTGTTACAAGAAAAGAATGCCTTATGCTCAAAATGTGTTTGGCCAAGTCACTTATGAGTAATAACAAGTTGTTTCAAGGTCATCCTGTTTTCCTGGGATACAGGGAAAGGCAGTCACAGAACAAGAAGAGAGAAACAGCACACTGTGGCAGAGATAATCACAGCAGTAGCTAAAACTTAGTTGTCACTATGAAGTCTACTCAGAACTTACTAGAGAACCGCGGTCCTGCATAATTGTCCCAAAAAGTAACAGTGACAGAATAAAAATGAATAGCAGTGAGATATTGTAATCACAGTCCTCCAGTCCCTAAACTGGCCTTTAACCTCAACATCATAATGCATTTGGCTCAAAATAGACTTATTTTTGTGTTGCTTTCAAGCTAACATTTGTTACAGACATCTTTTCCAAACCCACATTTTGTGTATAATATCACATGCCTTTCTAACTCAAGAGTGCTTTCCAAGAGGAAGTAAACAAACAACAGTGTTATTTAGAAATGACCATCTGTTTAGCACAAAAACCAAAAGTTCATTTCCTTTCCACTACACTGGGAGAAGTTCCTAACATGCCTTCATATTATGCAAAGAAGCCGCTCAAAGACTTTCTCCCATCAAGCTAAAAGCAAGCAGGCACTAAAGTGATCATAATATTAATAGTGTCTCTGTGGAACTCTAAAAGCAGATGCAAATGAAGTGCAATTGATCTCACTGAATTTCAGCAGCAATTTAATCACTTAACATAACTTACTCTAGATGGTCAATTTTGTTACAAACTCCATTTCAGCACAAACCCATGAAAGGAATCTCCATCCCATTCTCACCAAAACATTCTGCTTGAAATAGCAACTTCTTTCTGTTCCACGTCTGTCTAACCAGCAGTAAGAACCAACAGCTCCTTGACCTTCCACTGACCTGGGCCAGACACTAACATCCCACATACTAACACTGTGATAACCATGAAATTTCACTCCAGATAGTGCCAAACCATATTTCTCTGGTTTTTTTCTCCCTACACTCAGTGGGTGTAAATACGAATTACACAGGATGAAGAGCTGACTCAATATTTGAAAACTGTAACATCAAGGAAAAGCAGCCGATTCCTTAGTTTAGAGAAACAAACCCGGGTTGTAACTCTAATATAATTCACCAGAACACTAGTTTTTGGAAAACTAGAGTGTTGAATTTATTAGGACAGTGATGACAGAAATGATAAGATGCTAATGCTTTTACATTAACAGGTTGCTAATCCCAAGCTAACAAAAATCTAATACACTTGGGAAAATGGATTTATAACTAACTGACACTAGGTTCATACCCTACACCGTTTCAAACTAGCTTTTTGCCCACCTGCTCACTACAACCAGTAGTTGTTGCTCTCTTGAGAAGGAAAGCTTTCGATTTTTCAGAAACGCAGCTATGTCAAACAGACGTTTTGATCTCCCAGTCTTTTCACTGAGCACAGCCTGATCATTACTATGTACGAAAAAAATTACATATAATTGCACATTAATTATTTCTTTTAAATGGTGCAAAATACAAGTGACTTGCAGTGAGAATGTAACTGGAACAAGTTATATTCATGAATGCAGTTTTAAAATGGGACATTACAAAAAAATTTCCTGAATATTTTTTTCCATAGAAAAGAAAGGCCCAATGAGATCCCTGAATCAGCATTTTCATATTACACTCAGATTATGAGGATCAGTGAAGTGTCTATGTGCCTTGGCCTGCCAGAAGAAACCATGGTTAAGGATGGTTGGGTTGGTTTTTTTCTTCAGTTGGTTGGAGGGTTTTTTTGCTGTTGAGAAAGTTTGCCTACAAAGAACTGAACTGAGGCCATCAAGTCTGTTATCATCAAGCTGGAAACTTGTCAAGTTCACATAGGTTTTTCTGACAGCCTTTAAACAAAGGGCTACTTCTACAAGTAATGAATTCAAACAGAATAGTTTGTTAACCCATCTTTTAAATACTGTTCTAATCACTAAATGCACAAGAAACTCCTATTTTTAAAATAACGAAAATAGGTTATGCAGGCGACTAAAAGCAAGTTAAAGGGAATTATTTCTTCTGTATTTCTGAAAAAGAGATACTGGGTATTCATGTGCCCAAGCTTTTCCAAGGAGTTTCCTCAAACAGCACCAAACACACTCATACTTGGGACTAAAATGGATGCCACTAGTTGAAAATAGATTCTTATTTCTTGTAGCCAAATACTTTTCAAAAACAAGACAACCCATTTGTATTCATGTATAAAGAGAGACAGATAGATATAAAACCCAGTATCTTTCAATTGAAAACTCTTTCTGTAACAAAACTTGAAGAAAATTTGCACTTCAAACAAAAAAGTTTTCCAAGAAAAAATATTCAAATTAGTATTTCTTAATTTTTGTTTTATTACCACTACTACCATTAACTCATTAACCAAGTTTTCATCAGCAACTTCATGTATACTGATACTGTGTAATATGGATGTCCAAGTTGCACAGCAGCTAAGTCAGAACACCTTATGCACTTTCTCAATGAACAAAGTTAAAGGGCTTAAGAGAAGCCGTTTCGGAAAGGAACAAACAGCTTAACAAAATCAATTTTTCCATGTAGCTTGTTTCATGTTTTTCTCCTTTTTTTTAAGAGGGAACAACATTGAACATCACAAATTATTCCAGAGAGGAACTGGTTAACTCTTACTCATCCATCCCATTTTAGTAAGTGACAAGAGAATGTCAAAATATAGGGACAGAAGCAGCTAAATAAAGTCACTCTACCATGCTGTATTTTAATGTGAAGGACAACATCCTTAATACTTCTCTCATTGCATTCAGAACAGCTGCTGTCTCTAAGGGTCTTTGTATTTGTTATAGAACATTTTCTCCATGGAGACAGTGGAATAGAGTAAATACAGTCTTCATATTACTTAGTTTTGTTTTACAATAGTCAACTATATAGTGCCATAAATTCATCAAGAGGAGAAGCTGGACATTAGCTGCTTCACATTCCATATTGTGCTTATATGACACTGGACAAAAAATGATAGCATAAAAGCAACATTAAAAAAAATCCACAAAAACTACACATCACTGTGGGAATGATCCTTACAGCTAAAGAACCATGACAAGAGAAAACTGGTTTTCAGAAGTACAGATGATAGAGAGTAAACAGCCCAACAAACTTGCCTTCCAGAATGTAAAGAAATACCTTATGAAAAAGAACATAAGGATATTAAGTGTTCAATTTTGCAATATCCTAGATATGTCTGTCCCGGTAATATATATATATAGGTTAATGTTTAATTTTGAGCATAACTAATCCTATAGACCTCAGTAATAGTTTTAATTAAATGTTTAGACATCATCTGTTTAAACACTTTTTCAGAAGACAAGCTTAAGTGTGTGTGGGTATATATATATGCACACATATATACACAAAACATCACTAACTGGAGATACATACAGAAGTTTGCATTAATAAGACCTACATCCCACTCCGCTAACACAAATCTGGTTGATAGACTTGCTGTGGTGGAAGCATCAAATGCAAAACTAACAATTCAAAACTAAAGGGAATCAGGAAGGTCAGCTGTAAAATATAAGACAAGAAACTGAAAAACAATGACTAATGCTTGAAAAGAATCAGATGTGACTGTCAAGTCAGAATGATTAATTCAAGGATATAAACCAGCATAGCACAGTGTATGTTTATACTGCACCTTCCTGGTCAATGTTACAAGGTCCTTTAAAAAAAAAAAAAGGTAACTTCAACTGATAAGTGCTATCAGTGGAGACATGCCAGATTCACAGAGTCAGAGGATACGAGCTTGGCAAATACAGAAATAAATACTACTAATTACTAGGTATCTTGTCCATCTATACACAAAAACAATATTGTAATAATGACTCTGCCTGTTTCAGTTGCAGTCAGAGTTTTTCAACTATTAGTCATGCACATAAAAACACCCACGGAGTTTCACTGTGAGGAACTACCCCACTTGAAGGTGGCAAGGCAAGGTTACAGCCAAAGACTGAGGTCTTGAAGTCACCAGAATTCAAACTTCTCTTTCGGAAGGGAGGAGCATGTGAGCAGCTAAGAAGCGCAATTAAGTTTAAAAAAAAAAAAAAAATGTATCTATATATATACACATATATATGCAGTGACAACTTGCATCAGCCTCCTTGAGGCGTGTAAGCAGAAGCTAAACTAATCATGCAGCTGAGCACTTCAATATGAGATAACTAACTTGAGGTTTTAATTAGCTTTTCATGAAATCTTAGCTGGGCACTATTTTTATGGAAGAAATTCCTGAAAACTCAACACTGTTACCCTATACAGCTTGAGTAATCCCAACATTTCAGACAGCAAGGAGTCTCCATGTCCCAAGACTCCTCACATATTTTTTCTTTATGAAGTCCTGGCTGAAATAACCATGCCAATTAAATATTGTCACAAGAAATAACTGCAGGCAAAGTATTTATTTCTGAAAAATTAGCCTAAGAGTCATCATTTGGCCAGTTTTCAAGGACCCTTGAGAGTGCCTGTTGCTTCCAACAGAGGCAATTAAGGATCCTGTCTGTGAAGGAGTGGGATCCTGAAATACATTCCCAGGCTGAAGCCTGTATCAGGCTCAGACCTCTCATGAGCTTCAGCAAACTCACACGGCTTTGCAGAGAGAAGTGGTGTATTTATACACAACTTTACAGTTTGTCACAATCCTTCTTACCTTACTCTTTCTGAACAGGCAATTCGAAGACACAAGTATCTATAACGTCAGACAAATTGCCCATAACCAAAAACCTCTTAGCTGACTGTAATCTGTCTACTTTAAAAAAAAAAAGCACTCAAGACTCAGCAGTGTATAATTATTTTCTCAAGTTATGTGTAACTGGCAATTCCTCCCAAAAAGATTTTTGAAAAACAATCCACCAATTCTCCACAGTTAAAAAACAGTAATTATTTTGCACATATTCAATTGGTAACACGAATCTAAAATCTTCACTTACAGATTTAAAACTTTTCACGTTATCGTACCACAGTATAAGGAGATTTCTTTATTGTGGCTGCCTCCTTTTCTTACCTGAACTTTCAAGAACCAAAAAGGACGAAAACCTCATGATTTCCTGTACTTTTTGAAAAACATAATAGTAACAGACTTCTCGTATCTATCAGGCAAAGTACATTAAAAAAAAAAAAAATCAAATTCTTTATTGACTCCCACTTTTGGACACATGCAGGAAGCATAGAACTCTGATATGCCAAAGCACAGCATATGCTGATCTACTGCGAGAGCTATCTGTACTTACACGGTCTTTGTCATCGGCTACATCACAAAGAATGTCATCGAGATCCAAGATTCCACCATCCCCATGCTCCAGTCGATGTACCTGTATCCAGTAGTTCGGATCCTGCATAAACGGAGAAGAAAATAACATCAGATATCACATGCCAACAGAAAAAGGTTATTCCACCACATAGTTAACATCGCAGTCCTACAAATGCTCAACATTAAAGACTTTCATTTAGGTCACATTTCTGTAAACTGATATGTAAAGCCTAAGTTCTTTTTTTCCAATTGGCCTAGATCAGATACATGCTTTTCCCACTTTTATCAGCTCCGCCTGAGTCACAGTCCCATCACCGGCACATGAGGGAACAGCATTCCCAGCGTTACTGAACGTATGCACTGTGCAAAAGGCAAATACGTGGTCCTCACAACACAGCATCTTAGACAGTGGTCAACAGACACAAAACATCACAGGACAGCTATAAAAGGCACAAATCAATACTTCAATTACATCAGAGTTGGTAGATCGGATATCTCAACCTTACACAAAGACCACTTTCCACATTTTAATAAGATACATACATATACAGACATATATGTATGCGGCTTTCTGTGTATGTATGTGCCTACCAGGAAGACTGGCATTATAACCTTCACTATTGCTTTTGATACAAAAGGAAACCGAAAGGAATAAGATTGTATCCACAAAGCGTCTCCTACAGGTCGCTACAAGACCCAAGAGCTGTTCAGTACTCAACGTGCCACCCTGTGGAAAGGTTTCTTCTCTAAAAGGGGAAAGTCGCACTTGTAAAGCACACAACCTGGACGTGATGCATCATCCTTTCTTGCTTCCCAAAGACTCCCCCATAGCAGTGCCAATGCCCCGGGGCCGTTGCGCAGTGCCTGGCAGTGAGCAGCTTCCTTGCTTTTCACTTCCTTGCTTTCAGTGGGGCAGGTAGGGCTGCAAAAAGTGACTAATGTGAGGTCCTTTGAACCTGCAAAGTACCTGACTTCCTAAAAATAGCAATTAGCATCACAGTTTGTTTCAAGTATCGGTGTATAGAAACTTCGGGTGGAAACAAACCCCAAACCCCACTGCAAAACCAAACCTAAACCAAACCTGAAAATCCAAAACCAAAAAAAAACCAAACCCAAACAAATAAAAACAACAACAGACATCACATCACCAACCAACCACCAAATTCTCAACACTTTTAAGAAACTGAAACTGATTTGACTTCTTAAAGGATGGAGCAGACAAGAAATGGGTCTACCAGAATTGCTCTAAGTCTTTGTGGTTTTAAATCGTGACAGGACATGCCACATGAAATCTTGGCAGCACACTGCATGAAATAACAACAAGGGATATTAATTTTCATGTCCTTGAACTCGATTTATTTGCACATGATATATATGCATAGGTCAAAGATTTTGGAGAAATCTGATAACCATGGAGCTTACTTCATTGTTTGTATAAGTACATCCACCTTAAATACTGCTGTAAATCACCATCATCAAATGAACAGATTTCAGAATTACATTTTAGGCTAGTCATTTCAGAAATTAAATTACTGGGGTTTTTTCCCCTGATTTCTCTAAGTATTAAATATCATTATCTTACATTTCTTCTAAGCAAGTATTTATTAGATAGTTAACTGTTTTTTCTAGCATATGGCTTTTCCCCAAACAGCACTTGCTGTCGTAGCCTATTAGAGGAAATAATTCAGCATATGCTTTTTAAAGTAAAAATCCAGGAATAATTAGTAGTAGTACTACGTTATTCACATTGTCACGCAAACAGAGGTGCACACAGACATTTATTCTGTAAAATGGTACACAATGCAAATATTAGGATAAACTTTTCATTAAGTGTGGATACTCCACTAACACAAATGGGGCTGGAAAGGGACTTCTGTGCACACCAGAAACTCTTCAAAGTCCCTTAGCAAACAAGTTCTAAAGCAAAGACCACTGGAGATGTCCCTTTGTAATCTTTGCTCACAAACTAGAAGGAAAGAGGATCCTCCTTCATCCCTCAGTCCATTAGAATCATCTCTTCTGCTTCTCTCTCAGAGCTACACTTGAGACGGCAGCACAGGTGGCAAGACCGCAAGCTTTGAAGACACAACCAAATAGATGAGCTACAAAGCATCTTGCACTCCCTAAAAGACTTGACTCAGGTTTCCTCTGCCAATTTTTCTCTCTCAAAGCCAAGTCAGAATTGAACCATGAGCCAGTCTTCACTGCAAAAAAACAGAAATGGAAAGCCTAGTTTGGGCTTTTAAGAGAGTCTGATCCCTCGTATGTCACACACTTCACCATTTCTGCTTGCATGACTTCATCTTCTTACTGAAGAA
The DNA here is from genome assembly GCF_000703405.1 of Apaloderma vittatum. NCBI lineage: Eukaryota > Metazoa > Chordata > Aves > Trogoniformes > Trogonidae > Apaloderma > Apaloderma vittatum. Next base: position 55,869 of record NW_009715282.1, read on the forward strand.
CAGAAATATCAAAAACAGATAACTGCAAAGCTGGCACAGTGACTTTACATCCATCAAAACAAACAGCACGCGAATTGAAACTACAACTTCAATATTCCTGTATGCTTTTTTTTTCTTCCTACCACAAGTATTTCCCACCTCCAAGGCAAATGTAAGAAAAACATGCATGATTACAGAATCAATAGTAGAAACAACCACTTCTAAAGCACTATTGTGCTATTTCAGCATGCACAACCTATTTTAAAAATAGCTTTGATATATAAGCTGCATCACTTTTGCTAATTAGTTCCTTTAAAAGGTTCTCGATATTGCACAAGACGTTTCAGATAGACTTCATTTTTCCTGCATCATCTATTTGGTGCCATAGCCTGAACTGCTCTGGTCGCTCTTCCTGTCAGACGAGGTCCTGATACAAAACAATACGTTAGCAAGACCAGACAAATGCATAAAACTAGTTTGGCAGGAATTTGCTCCAGCAGGATTTGGTAAGTAAATATGAAATAACAATGAAACTTTTCATTAACAACCTCTCCAAACTTCACAGAGTAGTCTTTCTCGTGAGGCCCTTTTACTTGGTTTCACATACATTAAGGATTTGGTGGGGAAGTCTTGGGAGGGAAGAGAGGACAGGGTAGGAGTGAAGGGCAGGGTTGCTTATATTTTGTAGAAATTAGTTGCATCATGCAAAAAAAGAAAAGAAAAAACACACAGAAAACCACAATCCACCACGGAAGCTAGTGTTTTACCAAGTTAAGAAAATCCATAGCTATTTATGATTCCAAATTTTAACAATCCCATGTATTAACCAGCCAAACAACATAGAAACACCTGAACTGCACAAATGTTCACATTTAAATTCTTACTCTGTGTTCTGTCTGCAAGGAATGCTGTGTAAGAGTCAGCTCATATGCACCATTTGCTAAATACGAAAGAAACTGGATCAAACAACACCGATTTGAATTCAGGTGCTACTACATCAATGTTACAAGAGTATCTGTATTCACAGCTTGGTCAAATTGTATTTCTCAATGGCAGCCAGTGAACAGGTATTCGTAATTCCTTATGCAACGGCAGTAGCACGCTCTTCAAGCATTTTCTGAAGCAGTCAAAAATACTGTTTTGGCTTAGACCAGTTACTGAGTCATAAAGTGGAAATCAGCAATTACCAGAGTTTACCAGAGCTTACACAACTTCATCTGTGGGGTAAACTGGTCCAATCACTCCTTCGGGACACCCAAAACACCTTCGGGGTCACCCTCTCTGGGTGGCAGCACAGGGCTCCCGAAGGAGAGACTGACGCTTCCCCACAGAGAGATGAGCTGCTCAGCGCAAATGCCACAGGGTACTTACACAAGTGAAAAGGAGAATATCTTCTAGTTACAAACAAACAAAAAAAATGGCAAAATATATCAAGTCTATGAGAGTTAGTTTCTGTAAAGAGGAGAAAAAATTCTGTACAAAAGTTTTAATATTACTTAGAAGCTTTTCAAGAAACCTGCTTCAGAGTTGTTCTGGTTTAGGAAAACATCCCACAATCAGCGGCTTCACTGTTGTTTCAAAATTTGAATTTCTATACTACAATTAGACTTTCACTATTTGTCAACAAAACAAAGCCACGTCTATATTCTCTCACTATTATGATTGTGTAAAAGGGCACTGCACTCTCCCAATCTGCAATGCATTTAGAGATATAAAAACATGCTTTGATAGAAAACTCATTAGCTACACTGCTCCACCAATGTGTAAATTAGCAACGTGCTATTATTTTGTAAAAGCTGTACAGATGCCTTTGTCATTAGTTCATGCAGAAGAACTAGCAAGTTCACTTCACTGAATAAAAGGATAGGAGTAATGCTAAACCTGATTTATAATAATTTAAATATTGCATCACTCAACTCATGCCTAAGCAAGTCAGATCTCCTGTTTCCTGTGTACACCCATTTAACTATTCTGGGTGACTATGATTATAAAGGTACTTACAATTCAAACTCATGAGCATTAAATTTTCTGCTCCAAAGTCCTCTGTAATGGAGGATAAATATTTGCTAAGGGAACACGAGCGCTGAGAGTAGAAGCAAGAGCACATTACAAAGGCACTAAGAATGTAGCCATTCAAATTCTATTTATTCCATACAACATGACTTCTAAAAAGCACAAAGGAAAATCACCAGTTTAAGTAATATCACTCAGTATTCTACAGCTAACAATTTTACGTTCCCACACAATGCAATCAAGGACCACATGTGGAAAACAGTATCTAGTAATAGGAATAGAAACTGCAATGTGTTCTTATTAATGGCATAGGAAGATTTCTCATTCCTTTAGATTTAAATAGGCATCTTGTTTTTTGCAAACGCATCCTTTCCCAAAATGTATAGAAACATTTAACCTAAAAAGTTACAATAAATAAGATTATTTGAAATATTTTTTCCACGTGGCACAAGAAGAGAGGACCACTTCTTAGAAGCAGTCATCTATTGAACAGAAAGCAGAAAATCAAGCTGCTAAAAAACCCACTGTACAATGCTTAGTGCTTAGTGCTTACCAGCTAATCCCACTGCTGTGATTTAATCTCACCTGCCTACCAGGGGGACATTCCCGCTAGGCATCAAAAAGACTACTTTAACTGCACAGCCACAGTTTTGTAGCTGGGGGTGGGATGGGGATGGGTAATTTCTTGTTTGAAGCCCACGCAGAGAGCACTGCTGGGGTGGGCAGCACGCCCTGCCCAAGCGGCGGCTGTGCTTCGCACCTCCGACCTTAACAACGCCCATTTCCCAACTACAGTTTTCAGCTGAGTGTAGACCAACGGTAGTGGCCATTACAGTTTGCTACACATCTTCAAATCAAGTAAACCAGACTTTTTCCACACACCCCACACCCCTATATTTTCTAATCCGTTACAGTCAAAACTAGTAAGAGTAGTTTTTATCACAGAGCAGTATCAGGGGAAACATATTGGCTTTGCCAAGCTGAGCTCACCAAGGCTCACTGTGCCCATCAGAAATCATCTTTCTAAAACCAAAATTATTTAAATATAGAGATCGTGTAGTTTTTCACTTTAAGATCTTTTTCAGTACACAGATCCTTAAACAATATTTGAAAAACACAGTCAATTGGACAATCATGTGCAGGTATTTCAGTGTAACTCTCAAAGGAAAACAGACCTGCCACCAGGATGAGTGAAAGAGCAGAAGCAGATCCAAGTGAGTCAGTATTCTCATTCATAAATGAGAAGATAAAGGGAAAATAAGTATATGTTTATAGTTTCTGCTTAAAACCATCTTGAATCTAAAAATGCATCGTTACATGTGTGTCTACCTTCACTGTTTTGAGTCTTTCTGAGAACAGACTAAGCCTTTGTGGCAAAAGAGTGTACAGAGATCAAAACCAACTAAATCGTCAGGCTGGGGTGTGTACTGGACTTGTCTGTTCAGCAGCATACGGCACTTGGGCGTGTTAACGCAGTCTGAAAGGAAAATAATGGTTAATAAAAAACTAATATATCTGAACATTTGCCAGCGAATTCGTTCATTTCCCTGTCTAGCTCTGTGCTGCAGGAGAGAACCGTCAAAACAAGCAGTGAGGTGCCAAAGGAAAGCCACAAACGCTCGCAGTGTCAGCCGGCTGCCAGTCACGTTCCACAGCCCCACGAGCCAAGCCAGCAAGAACAAGTCCCTGGGTTTGAATTGCACCTCCTTCCCATCACCTGCCTCCTCGAATTTCAGGCACAAAGACCTGCTGCTTAACACACGACAGCAGCAAGAGGGGAAAAGTGGTTTCAAAGTCAGGTGGCTCTCTAAGGTTTGGCAATACGGCACCACGAACAGTTGGCACTAATGGAACAACCTAAATCCATCTCTGTAAGGGCACAAGCTGGCAAAATACTCTGTGTTAATCAAAGTAGCCTAGTAGGCTTCAGAAAGCAACTGAGAGCTGTAACAACTCTTAAGGAGGTGTTTAAGGAGAGGCTGGATGTGGCACTCAGTGCCACAGTCTGGCTGATGTGATGTGCGTCATAGGCTGCACTTGATGATCTCTGAGGTCTTTTTCAGCCTCAATAATTCTGTGATTCTGTGAAGTTACCAGGCGGTAAGTTGAAGGGGCAGGTAGCTTTTCCATTTCCACCTGCAATCACTCCCCTCACACCAATTTTAGAGCACACTTACTCCACCCTGCCCTGGTGTCCCATGAAGTCAAGAAAAACAGGGCTACAGAAGAGCACAGAAAATAGCTGAACACTGTACAGTAGAAAATAAGCCTCATCCCTTTCATCTTTTTATTCCTTAACCCGTAAAACTGCTCCTTGTTCTGAGGAGGTACTCAGAGCTAAAGATGTACCCACAGTAAAGTTAATTTCTTGGTATTTTGGATTACTGAGAAATAGAGATACACACCCAGAAAGGTTATAAATCATTACATGAAAAGGGTGTTTGGTCAGGGATTCAACTTTTTCAAACATGTATGTGTATATACAGTGTTTTCAGAGAAGGGGCATATACTGATCCCAGATACAGACCAGTTATGAAAAAGAAAAAACCATTCAAGTCTGATGGCTGAAGCATCTTGTTCCAACTTTTACACTCACCAACACCTTCCCAGCCTTGCTAAAAGGGTTTTAACTTGCCAAAAATCCAACCAGGACAAAATTTGAAGATCTGCCCAATATCACTTTTCCCGAGACACTGAAATGTTGGGAAGGGCATTTACAAAGTAGAAAAAAGTAATGTTAAGTTTTGCACACATCCTGCATGCCCACTTTCAATAATAACACCAATTTACTTAAAAAATTATCACATCACACTGTCAGTTTCCATCCTCAGCACAGAAGTCTGACAGCCAAAAAAAACTCAGCCAGTTAGACCCCAACTTCAAGTAGATGTCTCCGAAAACCCACTACATTGAAATAATACAGTCAGTAAACCACTGGAACAGTACTATACGCAGTTATGCTGCATTACTACAGCAGTACAAAAAAAAAAAGCGTCAAGGCACTACTGAATCTTGCTCTAGACAGCAAAAGGTTGGTATTAATAACGTTAAGTTTGCTTTGGCTGTTAGACACTAGACAGTTTGCTTAAACTTTCAAATGTATATAAGAATTGCTTGCTCTTTTGAAAAGAAATGATGATTTCCGAAATCTGTAAGGAGTGTGAGATGCACTCTAGGGCTGCCCTCCCTGTTTTCCTACCCTACAATCCTCTTAACAAAATACTAGGTCTTAGGATACGCAAGTTCTTCCTATTAATACATTACCTACCTCACAGAACTCTGGATTTTTTATTTTATTTTTACCTCCTCCACTTCATCTGGAAGAAATATAATCCAAGCCATGAGAAATCACATCACTAATTAATTTAAACCAAGTTTCCTATGTGCTGCATATCTCCAAAACATATTAAATAGCACATCATCTTCGTATGCCCCAATAACCAAACATCACGGAATAATCTGGGTTGGAAGGGACCTCAGGACATCTTGGAACTGGACACAGACTGACTCATGCTAGGCAGAGGGATGACCCCCTCCTCCGTCTCCCAGCCAAGCCCTGCCGGCCCAGCGCAGGAGGCTGCCTGGTGCTGGGCTCCTGCCCACTCACTGCCCCCGGCTCCAGGGCAGCCCCAGCCCCAGCCTGGGTCACTGCTGGGGCTCCTCCTCCCCCAGTGCAGGACTGGGCATAGAACCAAGGAGTCGTTTAGGTCAGAAAAGACTTTTAAGATCACGGAGTACGACCATTAACCTAACACTGCCAAGTCCACCGCTAAACCATGTCCTTAAGCACCACATCAATTCCAGGGATAGTGACTCAACCGCTTCCCTGGGCAGCCTGTTCCAACGCTTGACAACTCTTTTGATGAAGCAAATTTTTCCTGAAGTCCAGTCTAAACCTACTCCCGGGTGAACTTGAGGCCTTTTCCTCTTGTCCTATGTCTTGTTACTTGGGAGAAGAGACCAACCCCCACCTCGCTACAACCTCCTTGCAGGTAGTTGTAGAGAGCGATAAGGTCTCCCCTCAGCCTCCTTTTCTCCAGGCTGAACCCCACCCAGGTTGACCCCCCCCAGCTCCCTCAGCCGCTCCTCGTAAGGCTTGTGCTCTAGACCCTCCACTGGCTTTGTTGCCCCTTTCTGGACACGCTCCAGCATCTCAATGTCCTTCTTGTAGTGAGGGTCTAAACTGAAGGCAGAGTTCAAAGTGCAGCCTCAGCCTCACCAGTGCCAAGTACAGGCGGTCAGTCACCTCCCTCCTCCTGCTGGCCACGTCATTTCTGACACAGGCCAGGATGCCGTTGGCCACCTGGGCACACTGCTGGCTCACGCTCGGCCCGCTGTTGGCCAACACTGCCAGGTCCCAAGTCCTGGCCACATTTTACACAGCACCTGGCAGCCTATTCCATAAATAGTGCACTGAAAACATTTCTTGTTTTTAAAACTAATGACATTAGTGACATTCCACAGCACGCAGCCATCTAACCACTAGGAGGTGCCACCACCAAAGGGCAGGTCCAGGCTCCTGAGCACCCCACCAACACACGGGCTCTGCTATCAGCATCAAGTGAGGCACCCACAAAAAAGGAAAAGTTATTTTGTGCTGCCACTAAAATGCGTGCGGCAGCGAACTTTGATAATTAAAAAATGAAGCATAAAATTTCACATTTGCCTATGAAATAGTAACAAATTTGCACCGTGACTACTGATTGTTTATGTTGTGCACAATTATATTCTGTTTGCTAGTGGGGGAAAAATTAAACATCTGAAAAAAAATATTTTGAGTGGAATGCCATTGTATCTCTAAACTCCCTCCATGCCATGCTGTAAGCACTGAATAACACTGTCCTGCCGCAATTGCAAAATAAAATTTTACGTGGGATTTATTCCTCTGTAGGAAAATTCTAGACATCAAAGCACTGCAACAAATACCAAGCGTGCTAAATCAACAAGGTAAGTAAAATGTGCCCTTTTCATATTTTTTTGCTGTAACACAGAGCTTACTCCACTATTTGCATAAATAATGCAACAAAATAGTTTACCAATTCGAATTTGTAATTACTAGCATTAACTCCATATGACAGATAAGAACTACAGTAATTAGGTCCATACCACATGAATATGTAGTGAACTGTACTAGGTATAAAGGGTGCATAATCTTCCATCCAGGGACATTACAATCTGGGCAACAATGCTGAAGAAATGCAGAACACCTTTGGACTGCAGCTTGATGACTGAACCGTAAGTGAATCTGAAGAAAGAGAGAAGTGCTGTTTCTTCCAGGAGCTTCTCTCTTACCTCCACCCATCATTACAGCATTGCTTGGATTTAAGTGTTCGTTGTTCATTGTTGTTTTTCAGCCACTATGATAGCTCTTCAGATTCAGTACTAGATTTCAACTGGAATAATGGATTTTACTGGAATAATCACCCACATACATATGTCTGTACATGCATGCATACATACATGTTGTAGACAGATGTGTATGAATGAGCTATGCTGATTAAACAAATCAAAACAATCTGTTTCAAGGGCAATTTAGGAGGGTAGAAATATAATTGTCCATCCCAGTGACATCCTGCATGAGATGAAGAGCCCGATTTATTTTAGAAACGTACTGGAAATAAGATTTACATTTGGGGGCCATTAATATCATGAAAGACGGAAACAGCCAATTTTCATATATGCTCCCAAGTGGACAGAATCAATTAATCTTGTAGCATGGGAATTCTAAACTATAATTAATATACAAAGTGAGTTGCAAAAACATTATTATATACAGTGCCTCACATTTCTGATACAATGTAAACTCTGAAATTAAGAAAAAAATATGAAATGCCACTCTCTGTTCTGATGACTACATTATTCCTCTGGGAGCTTCAAAGTAAAGGTTTGGTGTGAGGGACTTTGCAAGATAAACAGCTTTGCTGAACCATGTAGAAGGAATGCACAAGTTACATGTTAATTGAGGAAAGTTTACCTCAATTTAGGTTGGCTATGGCATCTTGACATTTCTTATAGGATTTAGTTTTATCACCACTCCTCCCTGCCACCCAGTCAGCCGCACACAGGGGCACCCACAAACTCTCCCTCCTTCTTCTGGAGTGGCTGTAAGTGGGGTGCATGTGAGCAGAGATCCCCCACGAGCAGCGGGTTGCTCGGGCACCTCCTGCCACCAACCCAGTAGTTCCCTCTCCAGTCTACAGGAGAAGCAACGTGTCACCTACATCTGTTGGATCAAGCTGGTATACAGCACAAATAAAAAGGGACAAACTAACACACGCTGAAAACCACTGATCAGCAGGGCATCCAGAGTAGGTACGTGGAGCACTTCTACTGATCTGTGCTCTAGTAAAATCCTGCTAACAGCCAGTGGGGGACTGAAAGGTTCAGGAGCTTCTACACCTTGCCCTGTTGAACTGCTCCCAAGACTATAACTATATTCCCTTACTTTGTTCTCCACACTGATGTGCACACCGTAGCTCATCGAAAAAGCTTTCTACATTGCCCAGACAGTTTGACACGAGGCTGGAGGACCCCCACGCACCGTAAGGCTCAGATGCCCACCAAACAGTACCTGCCTAACATAGGCCTGTGCACACACATGCAGGTGCCTCCAGGTCAAACCCACCAAGAAAAAATCCTTCCCAGTTAGAATCTGCCAAAACAATGTAGAAATAATCATAGTAGTGTGTTAACTTATCTGTTAAATGCTTCTCAAGATATTTTAACTAAATAAAACAGGCCTTACTTTCATCCCTGGGGAACAATTTTTAGCAATAATATTTAGCTATTACTTTTTCAAACCAGCCAATCTTTTTGAAGCCATGTAATTTCATACCTTTTTTTGGTACTGATTCAAGTGCATCATCACTCATTTCTAAACATGCCTAGAGAGTTTTTTCTGAAACCTTGAGAACAGTCACTATATGAATTCAACTACTACAATCAGGATTATTTTATAAGGTTGAATAAAACATCTGTTGATCTCTTTGAACTCAGGGTTCTAATGGCCTCTAATTCAGAGAAGGAACTACAATGCAGCATTCCACGTAAGGGTGAAGGAGGGAAAATACCTTAAAACCAAATTCCTAAAACCAGATTATTTGTTTGCTTTTCACATGTATTCGTAACTTCTAAAGATAAAGATTTTTTTTAAAAAAAAAAGAAAAAAAACTACCCTAAGTTAACCTTAGGTTTACCACGACTATACTCCTACAGTCTGACCGTGCTGCAGTGTATTACCATGTTTATGATGAAATGCAATTAGCACCATAGCAGGTTGGAGACCTCACCAGGAAAATAAAGACAGAACTAATTCCGAGTGCTAGCAACTCCACACTTTATCTTTGCTGCTATTGCAATTTACATCCATGTTTTGTTCAGAGGTCATCAGTTAAGGCTACTCCTCGCAAATCCACGGTAATCCTCTTTTCCGTATCAATAACTGAACTCAGGTTTGGTCTAAATGTCAGGCTAGCCCCAGGTTAACCAGGTGAAACCAGAATCCCAAGTGCACACTCTTGAGCAGGGAAGAGAGCCCGTAACAGGAAAACCCCAACTCCTCTCCTTGCCCTGAACCTTGACCTTTGCAGTGACGCCTCATTTTCAAACTCCTCCCTCAATCTCACTTCCAGGTCCAGAATCTGGCACAAACACCAAAAATGACCTGCTCCCTAACCTTCCCTCATCAGAACCTTCCCTGTTCCTCTGGCTTCACAAAATCCACCATGCACATTTCCTGACAGCTCACCACCACTCCCATACCCAGCCAGCCGTAGAAACAGCACTTCCAATTCGTTAAAGTAAACACAGGCAGCTGGAAAAAACTTACTTAAAAGCACGCCTCTTCCATTTACTACACCTGTACTCTTTCCAGCTTGACACTGCAGAACTTTCACAGACCTAGCTGCATTAGTGCCCATCAACATGAGCAAAGCTTGCCAAGACCTAAAAATGAATCCACTAATGCAGGAAGATGGGAGTTAGCATTAAAAACCTCCTTTTACCTCCTTAGTTATCTTCTCCCTTGTCACTTGCAGTGATAGGAAGCAGCTAACAGCAGCACACTGAACTCTAACCCATTACACATCTTTCAAAATTGCTTAAATCTTGAACAGCATGTCTGCACTTGTCAAAATTAAAGCAGAAGACTTTCTTAAGAAAGAAGCAAAACCAGCTAGTCTTCTTGACCAGAAAATAAAGCAACAAAAAAATAACCATTAAAACCACTGAAGCAATGCCAAGCCCTATTCTGAACAAAAGGTAAACCTTCCAAGTCTTCCCAACTGAGCTGTGAGTATATCATACAGGAAATTGGAAAAAATGCTTGATTTTTCCAGCTCAGAGCACCACAATTTGTATCTACAGTTTTGATTAATTTAAGAATGATACGACACTTCGGTGTTCTCAGTCATAACTTCTAATGTGGCTTAAATTAGAAATTCCCATCTTTGTAACAAAGTCAGCTTGGCAGAAGATGCAGAGAAATGACTGCAATTGCACGCAGAGTAGCGATGCTAGAAATGTACTCAAACACACCGTGATGTTCCACCCGGAATTATACCTTCAAGCCCTGTGAAACCCAAGTAATTGTCTTTTTTCTCTTCCGCTAGATAAATTAGACCGTATCCTTGCCTAGGTCAAACTTGACTTTGAAACCTCCAGTTTCTAGTTCTCTATGTGCTTTTAGAAATTGACTCTAGTGAAAATGCTTTCAATGTAACAGCCTAACTATAGATAGACAGATACAGACACACACACACACACATATATATACATATACAGAATCAGAGAATTCTTTATAACTCATGGCAAAACTAAGTTTCACATAAGATTGATTAAAAACAAAAGCAATTAGGAAAAACCTCTACTATTCATTCATGTGCAACTCTGATATTGACAGAGAAAAGTAGGTATTGAAGTACCACAACTTTTATTTTCTGTAACTAATTCCTTTAAAACAAATACAATATATTTGTGACTAAGAACACACAGCAAACCCCATCTAATGAGCTGCAGGAAAGAAAATAAACAAATAAACAAGCAAACAAAACAAAAAAAAAAACAAACAGACTCCTAGAAACTATACTTTTTTTTTTTTTTTCAGAAAACCTGTTTATATTCTTTACCTGTGATCTCTCCCAACTGGTGTCCCACCAAAATGCAGACAGAAGGTGCTAGCATCTATTTGAATAACAGTACCTAACCAAGATAGTGTCTTAGGCTCCACTAAAGAGAAGAAACTGCTCACTGTTCTGTAATGCAGTAGAGCAAAAAGAAAATAGCTTGATGAATAGAAATAATTAAAATATGGCATCTTTCTTACTGTTTTAGCATATGTTTTAGATAGCATACACTAACAGCTCCCCAGTCAGTACTGCATTAAGCTAACCAAAGTTTTAAACCATGTCATCTAACCACAAGCCTCCATCTATGTATTTTTGCAAAAACACTTCAATTTAATTAAGTTTGCAAGTTTTCCCCTAGCAACCAACAGGCCTTTGTTATGTCTCTTCTACATTAATAGCAAAAGCACTTGGAAGTGCTTCCATACAATGGAAGTTTCAATAACTGGGTTAAAAATATATTTTGTGAAAAAACAAATCTCTCATACTTTTTTAAACAGTGAGATGTCTGGACTGTCAGAAGCTTGCAAGCACCAAAATAACAACCTTGTAAATATATATATGTGTGTATAGATATATACGTATACATAAACACACACACACTTTTGTATATAAAACCCACTCTCTCTTCTTAAAGCCAAGAATACCATTCCTAAAGAGGAAATCTATCACAAAGGACTTTTGTATTTGGATTCTCAGGTTTCTGCCACATTCTGTTTTAATTCAGAAGAAGAATTACATAGCTTAAACATTGACAATATTTATAAGTGAGTAAAAGAAAATAATTTTCAAGAGCCTGAATGTCCATTTTCATTCTCCAGGAACAGGAGTGGCTTACTTTCTAGTGGAAAATTCTTCAGCCAAGCAGAAAATCTTACAGCTGCTTTTAAATGCTTCTTCCTAAAGGCAGGTAAGTGGCGACCACCTAGGGACGAAAGCCCCAGCACACGCGGGACCGGGCAAGCGCACGCCCCAGACAGTTACCCCCGACATCCACAGCTGCACCACCCGGGCTGCGGTGAGAATAGCCAGGGCAGATCCTCCTCTATATCTAACCAGCTGTTCAGATACGGAGAGGTCACGAACCCACTCTTGCTTCGGTAAGACGCAGAGCAAGATCTATCGGCCGCAAGCTACAGATGAAGCCGGCCGGGGGCCTTTGCTATCTTCCAAGACAGCAGCATTTCCAATTCGGACCCCCACACCCCTCCAAAAGTAAAGGGAGCTGGGGGAGAAATCCAAGTTTTCCTGGATTTTTATGCATCAGTGATGAAGAAAAGGGAGAGGCAAGAAACCTAACCATTTAGTCCTCGATTGAAAACCAGGACTGTTTATACACACAGATGTAATAGATCGCATGGCCATGAAGGAGGTGGGGGGACACATGCACAGCGGGCGCAGGGTTAACGCAGGAGGAGGGGTTACGCTCTCCTGGCTGTCCTGAATCAGATGCAGACTCACAGCAACACTCTTGGCCAGGCAAAACTTCTGTTCCGAGTTCACGTGCATGGACTCCATCAGGAGGTTTGCACTGAACAGTAGAATTCAGCTCTAGTAACATTTCATGTCACTGGATGGCTCACACTTCTCCCCTTCCTGTGTTCTAAAAGGCTCATTCCATTTCACTCTGTTCTTTTACATAACATGCAAGTCGTTAGACTAGGAACGCAGTTCCCTTCTTGTCTAGAAAGCCAAAGTATAACACAAAAATTAGCAATAAAGGAAAATTTTGCAACTTCAAAGAAGAGAAGTATTTTAGACAGCTTAGGGATACTAGGAATCATCACCCTTAGGAGAAAGTTTCCCTAAACGCAAGCTTCTGGAAAAACAAAGCTGAAGTAAGAACATCAAGTTTTGGCTAAGCTTTCATAGAGAGCCACCAGTGCTAGTGATTAAAATATCCCACACCTGGGTTGAAGGGACACAGATTTGTGGAGCGCTCGACAGGGTATGGCCTTGGCACTGGACCTCCCACGTCCCGGCTGAGCGTCTGCCCCACAGAGACTCCTTCTCCGAAACGGCCCTCATGAGTTTTTAGGAAATAGCTTTTACAAGAGCTGCCTCTTTCACTGAAATGCTGTTAAAAAAAAATTACTTATTTTCACATAACAGAAAATTTGTTCTATTCTTTAAAGCATGGTTGTTTCAAAATATACTTAGCTTTAGAAAAAAAATAAAGTTTTTAAATGCCTTGGACTCAAAACTTCCAGACCTCTCAAGCTCATACTAAATATTCTTTTCACACTGAGTATCTACAGAAAATGAGATCAAACATAATACTGTTATAGTCAAATGTTCTCTAAAGATGGGGGGAAAAAAAAAATGCAGGTTCTCCTGAACTCTGGAGCTTTTCATGCTTCCTGTGAGAAGTACAATCTCGTTGCATAATACAACAGAACATATTCAAGCTGTTCTCAGCACTGGTCTGCAAAGTAAGAATAAAAGCAGACGTGTTTATGCTGTTAATTCAGAACATGCCATATTTTGTAAAATGAAACAAATCAGAGTTTAGCATGCTGATGTTTTAAAGTGATAATTTACGTCCTTATACACAGTAAATCTAATAAAATTTCTTTATTTTGAAGTCTAAATCAGTCTTATCTAGAGGTCTGATGTAAAGACATTTTAAAGAAATTTAAAAATAAAAGACTTCCTTGAAAATTTTTAGTAGCTGACCACATAGCCTTTGATAAGTTCAAGTCAGAACAACACCTTTTTCAAGGTTCTAAGGAAAATGAGCATGTCTTCAAAATAGCTACTCTTCGTAACACCAAACAAACAAAACAAAAAATAAACTTGTGCTTAAGCTTTCATACTCCCAAGTGCTTAAAAGACGAATGTTACACTGAAACAATTAAGATCAATATACCAATGGCGAACATCAGAAATAGTTCTGTAGGTAATTATGTCTGTATATATTACACTGTGTAGAGATATTCCGAATGCAAAATCCAGACCTCAGTCACAACCGAAAAAAATGCCTGTAGTTTGATTCACGATACCAACATGACGGAAAAGCATTTAAAAAAAAGCGCCATTTATATTTACTTGAGGATTTTCACATCCCAATATCTAGACATACAGCTATAAAGGTTTACTTTGAGCTCATCTTTTTTGTGCACATCAAAACTATCAGTGCTATCAGGCTATCAGTGTGATGTCCTCCTCCAGCCCCAGCTTATTCCTGGTTTTAACACGGCAGGTAGAGATTTCAGCAGGGATCAA
>NW_009715282.1:70238-91940 GCF_000703405.1 Apaloderma vittatum
CTCCCAAAGGTGGAGTATCTGCCTCAGACAACATAGAGCTCATAGTTGATCTCCTAGAAATTATACTGAACTACCTAAATAAATTTCCTAAAATTTGTTTTATTCTTTCCACAGATGACTGTGCATGGACAACGGTGTCCAGTAAATAAGAGATACCCATAACCTGCCAACGCAAAGTTAACTGCTTTATTTCTGGAACGGGCATATCCACAGCCTGTTTTGGTGCAAACACAATGAACCAATTCTGCGATGGGGCTGAATTACAGTCTTTATGCCTGCTACACTCCTTGCATGACATGCGAGGCAGAATCTCCCCCCCCATCTCTCTCCTCCTCTGTTCTGCTGGCTGCCTCTGAAGTGAAAAGAAGAAAATAGAAGAGGGCTTCAGACCAGAAGTAAACATTAGTATACTCTAACCAGCAGTAAAAGAGTTGGGGAATTACGCAAACCACTGCCCTTACATTCCCTTGAGAGACTTGGGAGTTTTGTCCCAGACCAAGAAGCCTTAAGAGTCTAAATTACAGGGACAAGACATGGGTTAGCCGGGGCAAGCAGGAGAGAGGGCAGAGGATGCAGTTCAGTGGGTGATGTTTAGCCAGCTTTTGAAGACATGCAGAAGCAGCTCTAAATAGAGCACAGAAGTTTCACAGGAAAAAGAAAGAAAAAAAGAAAACATAGAGGAAAAAACCCACCAGAATTTGTCATCACTAACTGATCTCCAACCTTTAAAAGAAAAACTCACCATTTCAGCCACTCTGAAAGATATAGTTTGTCTTTGGACTACAATTCACAGCTCGAATTTTCACAGTGCAGCTCAGACACAGAAGAGTCAAGTGCAGGGTTCTGTGCACTTAACTTGTCTTTAGTTTTAGAGTATTTCATTCTGCCTAAGTCTGTCCTGTTTCAAATATTAAAGGCAAAACAGGATCAGAGAAAGGTTACTTGAGACCTCTGTTTCTTCTGTTCTCTTTTGATTACAGACTAAATCCGAAAGAAACTACCCTGAAAGGCCAAGATAAATGTGCAAACACTTAAATGGTCCAGTTCACATTGCAATGAAGACAGGAGAAAATGCCCCCAACTCCAGAGAGATTCAGCTTGCTCTTGAGTGCCAAACTCTGTTTATTATTTGCCGGGAAACCCAAGCATGTATGCTACAGTTTTGCCAGGCTCCAGCAGTGATGGTAGTTGCACCATAAAAAGCCCTTCCCTTCTGCCAGGATGTGTATAGCAGACCTGCATTGTTTTTCTTGCCCATTCTAACTTGGCACAGAGGACCATGTTTTACTCTAGGGAAATTCCTGCACGCTGTGTCTTTACAATGGGTCGCTATTAACAAACGTTTGCAAAATTCTGAACTTCAAGTACTCAAGAAGCACTCACGAAGCAAAGTCAATAAATCAAGTTCAGAGACATTTGATTCCCAGTCCATGGGACAAGTAAAGAGGAAAATTGTCAATTTTGCTATAAAGCAGGTACGGTGCCGTCACACAGGGCAGTCGACACATGTGAGTAAGGAGTGGAAGTGTGTCATTATGTACAAGACGTCTATATAAGAAGCCAGCTTTTTAGTTTATTTGACTTCCCGCTTCATCAGATGACAGCAGATTTGGTTTACAGCAGAGGACAACCAACAGGAAACTCTCAGACATATCACACATAACTTCAGGGACAGTGGGGATAAATTAAGGAATTTCAGTGTAATATTATTAACAGAAGTTTTGGTCAGCTATGACATGCAGGTCAGAAACAACTCAAGGTCATATATACAATGCTCCCCAGCACGTAACAGTACTGCCTGCCCCTGGAGAAACATCACCGCAAAAGCCTGAGCCACCCATCATTCGATTTTCCTTATACACATTTTTGTTGGTAATTCTAGTCCTGTTTATGCTGATGAAAGTGCTTTCATTATTAGGATTGACTTAATACTGTAAAATGTTTTTTGTTTTGCTGTTTTTTAAAAAAAACTACACTAAAATAATTTAGTAATTCACAATACAGATTTTTTCCAGCAGCTTATGCAAAGGAAAAAGGAGAACAGAGACATACTAAAGAACATAGTACTCACCTGTTCAGTCAACCAAAACGCTAAAGATCACATACTTGGGTTAATTTATGTGGCTTCACATCACCTGTGGAAGCCTGGTCTCCTGGAGCAGGTGTCATAGGTGACTGTGGGGACAGACAAGCGGAGCAGCAATAGGGCTGCCCCAAGCCAGAGATGATGGAGGGGAGACAAAGATGTCCAAGGTTGGACCAGGCCAGGGATGGGAAGTATATTCCCCTCAGGACAGCATGGCATCAGCAGGGCTCAAATCCCAACTCGGTGATCCCACTGGACAGGACGCAGCTCTCCTGTGCACATCTAACGCTGACCAGCGGAGCCAGCCCAAGTTACCCCCCGACAGGTGGCACCCGGCAATGCCAGCACTTCAAGCAAGGCTCAGGTCCCCAGGCCCCTCCTGAGCTGTGTTTCTGTATCCCTCAGTACGACCTGCATCTTTATTTTTGCTATTTCTCATTTCCTCACTTTTTCTTTCATGTGCTCTGCAGGTAAGTGGCTCCCAAATGCTGCCTCTGCAACCAAGTGAAGCCTGTTAGGGGAGCACAACACCTACAGGAGCATCAGCTCAGGTTGGCTTCAACAGCTCTGAAGTAGCATCAAATTCAACCAAAAGGCACTTTGGCCAACATTACCAACAGCCCTCGGTCTGCTTGATGGCAACTGCTCTTCTTCTCACCAGAGCCAGCACCCTGGGAGCCCAGGTGAACAAAACCAACAAGGCCTTGAGGCCTACTCCATTGTGCCCCGGACTACCAGAGAACAGACAAGCAAGGGAGGACAGCGGGTTCAGTGGACAAATTCATTGTAGGCTGACAAACAGCAACAACATCCTTCCCAGTTTCCTTCCCCCTCCTATTAAAAAAAAAGTACAACCACAACCCGACTGGACGCTTTCCTGTGTGACCTACTGTAGGTGATCCTGCTCTGGCAGAGGGGCTAGACTAGGTGATCTCTAGAGGTCCTTTCCAATCCCTGACTTTCTGTGATTCTGTGACCAAGGAAAAATACCATATGCATACTGCCTATCTCTGGGAGAGGAAAAAAACCATATGCCAGGTAGCTATAAGACAATCAGCCCAGAAGTGGTCTTCAGTACACTCAGAAACACACTGCCCAACTCCTCAATACTCAGAAATACACTGCCTGAATTCTACACTGCTGCTGAGCAGCAGTTTTTACACATGCCCACGGCTTATTAGAGAACAACGGGAGTCATTTTCAGCAGAACGCACTGTTGAGGCTGGTAGCATGAATCCATGTCCATGACCAGCTCCCTACATATCATCGCTGGAAGGTTCAAAATGCAGCCGGAAGGTTTGAAATGCAGAAGGGGAGGGCAATCCTCCTGCGGGGTACGGAAGTTCACCCAGCAGCCACGTGCACTCCATTATTGCAATGATATTGCAGTGACAAACCAGCCCTCAACCACCCAAGCTCCAGTGATCCCTCTCCTGCCAACACGACATGCCCAAGCCAGTCACACCCGCAGCACCCTTCAGGCGTTTGGCACGTACGAACCGAAGGGCTCCAGCATCTGTGTCACTTCACACAGAGCCCTTCAAATGCTCTGATGAAGCCTTGATCATCCATCAAACGGACCTGACACATACAAAAAAGAAAACACTACACATTTTGCAAGAGATCTTGCAGGAGAACAGTAAGCTGCTCTGGTAACTTGCTTTGTTTGTATTGCAGCATCTTAAGTAATAAATAAAAATCTAACAAAATAACAGCCACCTCTAGAAAGCAATGCATTTGTCCCCCAAATAACAGAGAAATTTGTAGCACATATCACTGCAGGGAATTATTTTATTTTATTTTTAAAAGCTATCAGCAGCAAAATTCACAGTCAAATGATAAGCCCCATCAAATTAAGATTTCAGAGAAAATTCAGCAAGCACTCCATAATGACAGGAAGCAAATCTGTGGACAAAGCAAATAAAATACTTTGTCTGCCTTGCTCCAACTCTCAGAGTATTATTAATGTGGCTTTTGCTACGTACACAAGTTTCAAAGCTAATTACATTCCAAAAACGCTTACCAAAAAAAATCTGATTTATTGGAGTCTTTACAATAACAAAGGTTAGCTGGAGAAAAGTCACTACAGGTGCATTAAAAATGCAGTTACCGCTGCACAGCGTAGAAAGCTGTTCCATACTCAAGAATTCAGCAGCTACATCATCTAACACGGAAACACAACAAAAACAAAAACAAACCAAACCTTCCTCAATCAACCGAGCTCACGGGTAAGGCAAAGGAAACAGTATTTTATAGCAAACTGGGTTTTGTCTTCAGCAATATTTCACAGATTTCATTCCAGTTCGGTCACTCAAAAAAAACAACAAACCCAGCGGGGCCAGAGCGCTGCTCCCCGCCACGCGAAGCACGCGCACAAGTACCCAGCCTGGGGTTCCGCTTCTGCTATTACAGATGTCTGCTCTTAAAAACTGCTGTAGATTATTTTAGTATTTTTCTTTTTTAATATATACTTTTTCAAATAACCAGCCTGGGTATCTTGTTTTGTTTCTTATATCTAGAACTTATAAAGCAGAATTAAAAGGAGTTTACTAGAAGAGTAAATAAAACCCCAGTAAACACCCACACTCAGAGGCTCTGGACTGTGAACACGAACAGCAGTGCTGCCAATGCGGTCTGAGGGACGGCAGCAAGTACGGGAGAAGGAAATACAAAGATGGGTGACAGTAAAGTGCTACCTCTGTTCTTCCAACTTCCTTCTGCTCCCCATAGGTGTTTTTTTTTCTAGGATAAAATTATTCCTTTGATTAAAAGTCTGGTGCGTCCACATATCTTACAGTTACATTTATGGGCCTTGGACTGCACCCTCACTCAGTTTTATTTTTACTAGCTTGTATTTTAAACAAGCTCGCTTTTTTTTTTTAAATGCTTATGATTAATCAATTCTTCCTGCAGAAATCAATGGTGTGCATTCCACTTAAGCAGGCTCAGGCTTCCCTTCCCAGTCGTTTCTCTCTGGTGCAGAGCTGTAAGAAAGGAAGCTCGCTCTGAAACGCAGACACTGCTCAGAACCGGTGCCAGAAACCCTCGCGATGCACCACAAAAAGGACTCCGCAACAGCCACGTCTATTCTGCAGTCTCTTCCATTTTCTGCAAATTTCTGCCTTCGTCAAAATCGCACTATTTGCTTGCTAGCAAACCAAAGTACATGCAAGTAATTTGCTTTTCCATTTTTCAGTTTATTTTCATTGATTTAGACTAACAGAAGTTCATATTTTTAAAAGCTGAAAGGAAAAACTATGGGCCAGCCTTCCTCACCTTGTCTGGAAAGGAGATGCCTCTGTTACTTGAGACGGGGAAAAAAGAATGTATGAATACAGTGAGAGCAGAGGGAAAGGAGGAGGGTATGGGGAATACATGCTTAGGTTTCTGAGTTTGCTTTTGGGTGTTGTTTTTTGTTGTGCTCTTTTTTTTAACCTTTATTAATATTGTTGTTGTTATTGTTATTTTTAACTTCACCGCTATCCTGAGTGCGAGAAGACTTAGGAGAAAAACCTAATTTCTTCTGCAAGAATAGTACTTGAAGAGTGGACTTGGGAATACCTGCTTTTCATTTCAAAGTACATTTAACACAGTGCTCTATAAATATAGAAAGAATTGCCTCTCAAGAACTCTAGAGAACACTGTTCTAACAAAACAGGCAGGATACTTAGTGCCTTCTGTTGTTACAGGATCTGCTGGGAATACTACTGTTGAAAAATTTGGAGCAATAACTTTTACTTTTATAACCTCAAGTGAGAAGAATTTTGCACCATAAGTAAAACATCACCCAAAAAAAGTCATTTTTCATGTAACCCTGTGCCTTACAAAAGGTTACAAAAGCTTCCCGTTGTAGGCATCCATATAAATACTGTGTATCTTCTCTGTCAACTAAAGGAGTATGTTTAGTAAACAGATATGGTACCAGTGAAAAAACACTTTACAAACTAAATGGGCACCTATACCACTTGCCACAAATATCAACTCTCTTAAGTGCTGCATGTGACTTAGGGCAGTGCAGCCACACGAGGAGCTGCTCCCAAGTGTCACAAACATCAAATATGCCTGCGAGCGCAGGCAGGGTGGCAACACTTCAAAATCTTCCAACAACCAGTTCTCCCAGCTTGGGATGCTGGAGTGAGCACTGGAGGGGCAGAGCAAAAGAGAAAGGAATGCTGCCAGGGCCGTGACTGACCAATACACCACGTTTTCTGCTGTTGACAGAAAATTTTAAGTTCAAGATCTTGCTCATAAAATATTTCTAGTAAAAAATCTACTACTGTTGTAAAAGGGGAAAAAAAAAAAAAAGACTTTACTGTGTGACTTTCTTCTTTTTCCAATGGAATTGCGAATTCTGCAGTAACCTCAGGTTGGGAGAAGACTGCCGTTTCAACCAGTAAAAAACTTTAGGAGACACTTCTGAAAATAAATAAAATCAGTAAATTCCTTCCATGGAATAGTAAAGCCAGATGAGGCAGATGATAATAGCATTAAGGTTAACCTCCCGTGTTTCATTGCTTTGTTACAGGCGCCTTGACTGAAAGGCCTGAGCTGCAGCTCTGGTGCATCCTGCCGGTTTCTGTCAACCTGCCAGAATTGCCCCAGTGCTGAAACAGGTTTTGAAGAGACTTGCAGTAACTGGCCAAGAACTGTATTACCAAGTAGATTCTCGTAGAGGTTCAGATTTACTGAGGAAGCTCAGTAAATGATGCATTGTCCTCTCTGGGGTCTTCTGCACCTGCAGAAGGTCCTTCCCTTGGCAGTGACTCCTCAAGTTTCAGGCACCTAAAGAATGCCTCCAAAACAAAAGTCATCCTTTACACTTAAATACGTATACTAATAAACAAATAAATGAATAAATACAATTAATAAATCCCTGGGAAATCGATTGAGAGGAAGGCAAAGCATGATAGCATCGAGTAGGAAGCCGAGAGCCCCCACCTTCCAGGCACCACGTGTCGGGCAACGCAATGAAACCCCATTTCTTCCCTCTGAGAGGGGCAGTCACACTACTGGGCATCAGCTGCAGAGATGGGTACCAACCACCAGGAAAATCAGTAGATTTTTACATCACAGCAGATCTACTTGTAGTTCTGGCAACAGCATGTTTTGGTGTAGTTTGTTGAGGCTGGCAGGCAGCAGCATAAACAAAGCCCAGTGGAAGAGTCTGGTTTCTGCAGTCACACATCCCACTGTCTCATCCTCTGCCTCCAGGTATTTTGCTCAGGGACAGATTTCAGCTCATAGAGACAGAGCTCAGAAATCTCAGTTAAAGACAAAAAAACACAAATATGTATGTACCCTACCGTTCTAGAGCCTGTGTAGTGGTTTGGTCACCCTATTAAGAAAAATAGCATCTCTCAAACAGGGCAGGACTTCCAGATTCTGACACAGTACAAGGACACGATTCAAGACGAGCAGATTGACTTAGTTCAGGTCTTTCTGTCCCTCACTTACCTCACTATCCCTGTCTCGCTTAACACTGAGGCTCCAGCCCATCATCTACTCCTACAGTAGCTCAACAGCCAGATCAATGATGCACACTGACTTACGGAACTTGAGTAAAATCACCACCATCACTCAAAATCAAGGCTTGTAATCAGTTTGCTATCATCGCAAGGGCATTCATTCCCTAAAGCACACATGTCATCTTCTACGCCACTTGGATTATATCCATCCAATTTATTATCCTTCAAACTGATTTTGGTTTTAACCTTTTTGCTCTCTCCTTAAAAGCAGACAGCTCCAAGCCCTTCTCCTTCTGTCCTCAGCTGTATCATTCAGGTAACATAATGCCTGTAACAGAATAAAACATTTCATCTCTGTCCTTCATGATTTTATTTTTCCTCTTAAAATTCATTTACAAAGAAAGAAGCAGGGATCATGGAAGCCAAGACAATGCAGCAATGCAAAAGCTATGAGATATTCACCCCAGGGAAACGGCTATCTACTGAAACAAGATACAAGCTTCTTTTTGCTGTCATCAAAGAATTAACTGGAGAACATGCCAATAATTTATAAAGGAGTAAACACAAGCGTAACTGATGAGGGGAGGAGAAGACCTATTACAATGTATGCTGCAGAGAGCCAAAAGACAATGATGGCCAAAAAGCAGGAATTGTCATCTACAATTATTTTCAGAAACATTGGACCTGGAGTAAAAATTCCTGCTCCGGCTTGGAAAATCCTCTATATACTACTCCTATTGATTTCACTGGGATCTCTAAGAGCACAGTATTTGAAATAAGAGTCCCAGCATCCTGCTGCCCCAGTTTTCCCTTTGTGTAGGAAGAGGAATGTGAATATCAAGCATTCCTATTCAACAGGGGAAGGGAAAAAAGTGTGCAAGTGTTTAAAAATAGAAGTAAAATTGCCTGCATACATTCGGTGTTATAAATGCCCTAACTACTACAATATGAACCAAACGATACCAAAAGCTGACTGCAGGGAAGGACAGTCTTTCTTATTTGGAGCTGGCTTTCTGGGTTGGGTGAGTTTTAGATTTACCCACAGTGATGACAGCACCAGCACAGTAATGCCTTCACAAGCTCAAGGAGGATGTTAAACTGACTGCATGTGGACTTTCAACTCCAAGTCACCCTGGTATGCACACACTCAAGCAACTTTCGCTTTCCTCCAGCTCTCTCATGACACACAAACACACAGTTTTCAAACATTTCCTTTCCCGCTTCCTTTCTTTTTTTTCATACACAGCATAAATGCTTCCGCGGTCCTGCTCCCTGCAGGCAGACTGCTCTCCCTTCCCTTCCCTTCCCCCAGCTGTGTCCAATGAACTTCTGAGCAAAAAAAAAAACAAAACAAAACAAAAAAAACACCTACACAATTATTTCACAACTTTTTTCCCATAAATTTCGTCCAAAGGCTACTGGAGTTTCTGGTCCACTTCAAAGCCTTGCTGGCAGGGTAATAACTGAACCTTCTTCCCAGTTGAGCACAGGCGTTACCGGAGGGATGATTATCCTTCTTGGCCTTATTATTCCTTGCCTCTGGCTACAACATCCTACCCTTCTCCATTTGGGAGCTACCCTACTTGCTCGTCAGGTTCTTTACCCTTCCTGCTGCTGCTGACATTTTCCAAAGCTCCTCCCAGAGCGACCACTTGCTCACTGCACCCCCAAATAGCCCTTCTCCATTTTGGCTCTAACCCATCCCCAGTAGAAGATTCTGTGCCCTCCACAAGTAATGTCCCCACCATGAGCATGGAGTGAAGGGTCCCCTCCAGGGCCCTCATTCTGAGGAGGGAAGCACTGCTACTTGTACGAGAGTCAGCATCTCAACTTGCAATAGCTTCCTGGTGAAAGTGAACATCAACACATTTCATGTTTTAAGATCAAAAAAACACCCTTAAAATTACAAATACACAGAGACTGGACCTGGTATTGATTTCACAGTGATGGTACCAAAGGGGGAAGAATAAAAGAAAAAAAAGAAGACTAAAAGTTGAAGGAGCCCCCACCCCAGCTAACTACCAGTTCTGAAAGTACACACCATTTAAGGAAGCAGTAGCAGTTCTTATAAATCTTTTTAAATCACAGTTCAAAACCCAGGCTAGAGGACCACTCCAAATTAAGAGAAAACGGTGAAAAAGAGGAAGTCGAAGCATATGATCACAGCAGGCAAGCGTACAGCAATCTCTCCAGTGAATATGCTCCTAATTTCTCCTAGTTTTTGAGAGCTTCCCCACATCGTTTTTCTTTTCTTCCCCCCATAATCTTTTAACTTAAGGTAAAATAAACAACATCTGAATGCAACGCAATTGAAAGAGAAACACCTAGTAAATTTTCCAAGGAAGGAAGAATTCTTCCTTCTGGCCAGCATTCATACTGGTACATATTTTTACAATGCTAGATAGCAGCACTCCTTTCACTCAGATACCAGCATCTAATGAGCAGAGACATCCTAAATAATTCATAATAAATTCTATGTTGAATACCCACCGTGCAGAACTTAAAAAGATTTTTAGAGCAGTCTGTTTTAAGGCTGAGAGTTGCTAATTTGAATACTTCCATTTCAAACCACTATTACCTTCAAGACGTTCAAAGCCCGCTTGTATCGGCCTGGCAACATCGGCACAGCAAGAGTTCCAAGAACCTCAAATTTGTGCAAATGTCTGAAGTGAATAATCTGAGAAATTAAAAAGTTGAAGCAAGTATTAAACGCAGAATTTTGGGACTTACCTGGTGTGAACCTTCACGCTAGTGTCGCCTGACCAGGCATGTTTTGCGCACCAGCAAGGCGTTTGGTTTGTACCCTGAACACCCAATGCACCATCCAGATGGGTTCATGGATCACTGCGGGAGGCAAAGCAGCCTCCATCCACCCTCCAGCAGCGCTCAGCTGTACCAGCGGCTTCTCTGGCACTCGATCTCAACCCACTACACCCAGATTTACTGTTTCATGGTTACTGCTGTTGATGATACTTTGCATTTGTTCACACCAGCCAGAGGAAAAACGCTGTAAATTCAGATTTGCCACTTTTAATTTGGCACTTCTATTTGATGGATCCACACAAACAAGATCTCCTGGCTGTGAAGCATCTTTTTTAAGAACACAAGCAGCTCCGAGCTCAAAAACCCATGGTGGCAGCATCACGTAAGCACTGCTCCTCTGGCTGCACAACACATTAACTACACTGAACATGAATTTCAGTACATGGAGGTACAAACATCAGTGCTCACTAGGACAGAGCAGGGAAATGCCAAATGGAAATAGAGTAAGACCAGGCAGAGCAAAAATCACAGGGTCCGTCTGCACTGAGGACCAGAACTGCTTTAAAATACCCGCTTTGCTCCCAAGTGCTCAGCATCCACCAGCACACGCACTTCATCTGCGAATCCAACAGACAAACACAACAGACAAACACTGTGGGGAAAAACACTGGCTAAGACCCACATTGAGGAAAGTAATAATAATAAACCAGTGATACACAGGGGTGATTATGAAGGATTACGGTGAGCAGAAGCACAGAACCAAAGAGAAAGCTCCCTGACAGACACACCAGTACCCAGTCCTGGGAAAGGAGAGTTTTGTGGAGGCTTAATTAAAAAAATAAAAATATTTCTTAAAGGATTTTATGATCACTAGGCTAAGCAGCACCAGGTGCAGTAGGGTTTTTCATTGCTCACATAAATAAAGACATTGTACGCAAAGCAACCAACAAAAATCTATTTTCATATTCCAGGTTCTGTAACTTCAACACAATACAGCTCTGGCAGTTAAGACTTTGTTTCAGTGGTAAACTGCAGGCTTGGAAGGAGATAGATTTGCAACAGTCTGAAACAATTCTCAATATTTTGCTGAGCAACGGCAAGCAGTAATATAACAATAGGGATTACAAAAATCTCTGCTCAAGATTAACACTAACGGTGGTACAAGATTCCAGATGGCTGTCCATCCTGAACGGGAAACATTTACAATCCAGGACTGCAGATGAGTATTTCCCTTCCCAGTGCTTTTGAATTCAACGCACAGTGACAACTTGAATGTGTGTGACAGATTTATGTCAAGATATTACATATACAATTTAAGATTTCCTTCTTAAACTTTTTATGGTACTTTTATAAGAGTTTAACTGCCAAATTTATCAACACTGCTAAGCCACTAGCTTCAGCTTTACTCCAAAATACTGCAAGTAGCAGCCTGAAACTTTATTGACCTGCTTTTCTTTGCAACAGGTTGTCTGTAGATTAGTTACCTGACACTGACCGCATCCATAACAGCACTCCACCATGAACTTTATTTTTAAAATTGCATTACATAAATTGCAAAACAATAGAATTTGTTTTCCCCAACACACTACATAACAAATCCTTACTTGCAGGAACAACTTTATTCTTCTTATACCTTTTAATTACAGTTACAAAATGTTTACATTAGAAGGTACAATTGCCCTGATTTCTTTTCAAACAGCTTCTAGATCTGCTGCAGCATGCCTACATATCTGATTGACACCACTTTCCACTACACAGAAGTGGTTATGTAACCCTGGTACTTTTCTTGCGCTTTTTTCCAAGGCTCCCAATATTTATTCATCACATCTCATTGTAACAGTAAAGCATGTGTAAAAGCCATTTGCTTCTATCCGATCACCACTTGGCTATCTGGTTTCAAAGCTGTGAAAAGAGTAGGGATGCAGATCTTGAAACACGTTTCAGTTCAGTACATTATTTGGTTGAAATAAGCAATTTTAAACTATTTCCATAATAATGCGTGAGTTTTCATCCAACCAGGGATAAAAATTTACATGACAGATATGAACAGGATCCTATGTTGCTTTTTAAAACCTCAACTAATATCTGTTGAGTTTGGAAAGCTTATCTGAAGTTATTTAGAAATATATATGTGTGTGTATATATATATATGATTTTTCTAAATATTTTGATTCATAAGTGATTGATCTTTAAAAAAAAAAAAAAAGTAAATGCCTCCAGAGGTAGGTGGAGCTGGCGAGTCTCCATCTGTCCTCTCAAGAACAGATGTAAAGAAGCCTTTTGCAACATAGTTCAGCTCCATGGAGTTGAGTACTCCCTAGAGTACAGAGAAGTCTGTACTTCTGCAATGAGTTAAGACGTACAATCTCATACAGCCATCGCCCAGTCCTCATAACATCCTTCAAGGCATGAACATTTTTTATTCAAAGTAAAGGAAAAGTACGGCCTGCCTATGGGCACACAATGAGCTAGCAGCAGAGGTTTCCAAGGGTGTAGTTTGGGTTTTTTCTGTGCGTGTGCTTACTTTTATGCACAGCAAGCAGCTGCTCAGCTCGATCACGTGCCGGTGTAAGAAGGGGACATAAATAACGGATGGGATCCACTGAAGCAACCTGGACAGGCTACCCTGGAAGTGTGTGTGCCTAAGCAACTGCAGCTCCCAAACTATAAAAACTGAGCTACTTCATACAGATACTTCGGGACAGTGTGAAACACACATACTAAAATTTGTAAGCACCTGGTTACAAATATAATTTGCATCACCTTTAAACAGAGCCTGTGGTGCCCAGACCAGCTGTAGACACCAGCCTTGTAGACTAAAATTTAGGCTACACAATATCTGCTCTACACATCAAACCTAAGTTACCTTCACCTCCCTCAAACCAGTTATCTCAGCATGAGGACATCTATTTGTAACGTCAATAAGAAAAAGAGCTGCAGTTAGAGCTTTGTGCAGAGTCCCTGAGTAAAATATCTTAAACTCTCCAAGAGAAGCTGACGGTTACACAGAACAACTCTTCCAAACTGGGTTTTAATTCTCAGTATGGAATAGGAAACAATGGGCAAGGATTTTGGTGATGGCAGCACGCACATCTAGTGACAGGCAACAGCTCTCACATACGCTGACATTAGACCTAATAATGGCAAACACTCTCTGTGGCTACATCCTAACAAGTACAAGCCTGTCCAATGACAAATTCAACACCTTTGTTCTCCCTGTGCAATGTGACCTTTTTGTTCCTCCTCAGGGACACCCTGATACACACTCCCACCTCACCTAAGTTTAACACACTCTTCTCAATACGCACCTGCAGCTTCACACACCTCTGCTGTGCTCAGAGTCCAAGCACACACTCCTTCCCCTGAACAGAACTGGCCGCTCAACTCAGTTACATGCTGGCTGATTCGCTATTGCATTTATTGCTGGCTTCTGATTGCAGATACACCTGGAGCCACCAATGGATCTACCCTCACAAATGATGCCGGGTTTCGTTTCTTTCACGATGATTCATATGTGTATTACATGAGTTCAGAGTGCTCACTAGGTGCCTGGAATAATTTCATTAAAAAAGAGATACTATGCTTAACAAGATATTAAAGCTTTGAGGTTTTTCTCACTAAGATTATTAAAAAATACTGAGTTTGGGGGGATGAATATTAATTTTTTGAAACAGCAATAGTAAGAGTCTGGATGTTCTCTGACAAGACTCAGTCCAGGAAACATAAGACGTCCCAAGTTAAAATGAACTTTTTGCCTAGTTCTCAGAACCATGTTTACTACTGCAAATGGGTAAATTTTAACCTAAATCATATGGAGGAAGAGGGGAATATAAATCCAGTAAAGAGCATGAGATATGCCAGTACTTGATTACAATCAAACATCTCAAAGCTTGTTCTGTTACAGTTCCTACAGCACTTCTGTGCAGCAAATGAGTGAGGCCAGCCTGTGGACACGAGGTGGCTTCCAGGCAGTGAGAGAGACACGGCCCGTTTCTAGAGACTGACAGCAGGGAAGGGCAGCTGCCAATACGCAAGGCTATGCGAATGCCATACTTAAGAGCTCCCTGCTCATCATCCTAAATGTAACACATAAAACAGATAAACGCGCTGAAGCAATCACTGTGTTGAATCCGGAGTGCATGAAGTTACGAGACGGGTGATTTCTTAGATCTCTAATGCCAAATTCAGGGCTAGCTGGCTCCATTCCCTGACTCACTTGCTCAAGAGGCACATATTGCTAAAGCAGCAGGTGTTGCACGTTTGTGAGAGCCTAGAGACACCGATGCTTGTGAATGCTAAGAAAGCTTCATTTCGAGTGTGAAAGCTGATTGCCAAACATCACAAAATCATGCTCAGATTTTCTGCTTTTTCTTTTGCCTTGCAAAGCGCTATCTGCATCTGTGACTGCATTCAGCAGTTAACTGGCTTCTCTCAGAGTTTTAACATTAGTAGGCACAAACCTACAAAGGCAGAAAAACACTGCAGAAAGCATAAGCACTGCTCATTAGCATAAACAGCAATTCAGTAGAATGGCAGAAAATGAAACTTAGAAGAAAAATTGCTAGTTTACATCATTTTGGATTTCTTTCTCTAGAAAGGAGGTAGCCATCCTGCAAACCCTCAAGCAATTTAGCAGCAACTGAAGAGCAGTTCTCTGTCTGGAACCACATCACCCAGACCAGCAGGACGGCTGAAATCTCAACCCTCACCCATGGCGGCAAGCAGACTATCTACAGCAGCTGACGCCGGTAGCACGAAATCACCCAAAAACCAAACTGCATGCTCGACCTAACCCGTTACAGTAGAGTAGCCGGACTTCTGACTAACTGTGCATTTACGTGACCCAACTACTCCTCCAGTCCAAAGATAAATGGTACCCATGTGGAGGATCCCCACCACAGGAAAGCACTCAGACACATTTCAGTGGGTCACTCTGAACACATTCTAGAAACTTAGGGGTTTTTTTGAGAACAAATCCCAAATTCTTTCTTGATAAGGCAGCAACTAAACTCTACTTCAGAAGTATCTTGGTACATGTGTGCAAGTGTGAGAGTAACAATAAAAAACATACTAAAATAAATTAATAAAACCTCACAAAAGTTCAACTTCTGAACAAAAATTAAGCAGTCACTTAAGAAACTTCTCAAAATGTCAGTAATCTGACCCTCAGGACCATTCATTTAACTCCTTAATTATGGATTCTGTTCCTGTAACTGAAATCCAATGAAATTCAATCCTGTGATTATCAAGAGCCCAAATAAAGGTAGTGAGACTGCATGTGAAGAGAAGCCATGGCAAGATCAAATATCGTCTCCCGCCCACACTACCCTTTTGCCCCTACAGTTTTCCATATCTATGTCACTTAGTTCAACCTCTTTATCCAGAATAGAAAAGACAAATGGAGCCTGCAAGCATCCAAAGGCAAAGAATTTGATTCACAGGGACCTTCAGTGCCACCAGAAAAGTTCAAACAATCTACTTCTGAAAACCCAAGACCCACCATGCTGGCTTCAACAGAATACAAGGTTGAAAACTGATGTTCTATACTCAGACTGGAAATGCAGTGCACGTTCTCAACAGCAAGAAAATTACTCAGCAGGGGATTTACTTACAAATGCATTGGCTTCAGCTTCACCAGGGGACCTCCCTCAAACTGCTGGCCACATGCTAAATGCATATTGTTAAAGACTTCAGTTCCTGAATTTGACAAGTAGCTGTACTGGCAGACCCCTTGGCCTAGATACAATTCTGCTGATTTCAAGGGTGGCGCTTCTATTCAGTTTTTACCCAGATGCAACCCTGATCTCTTAATACACCAAACAGAGCAATCATTCTCCCGCAGGGGACTGGTGCCATATATGCTCATCCCAAGACTCCAAAGTGGGTTTATATTTAGTAAGCATGGCATTCCGAGTACAGCAAAAAGCTGGAATGAGACAATTTTCATTTTCAGATGCTCTACTTTTCACACTTGATGTGTAAATATCAAATTCCAGACACATAGCAGACTATCTTCTCCATTCATTCGTACAGCACAAACTACAGAATGTTTGCAAAGTTTTTACGCTTCGCAATGAGATATGGAGAAAAATGCAAATAGGCTTTTTAAAACAGAAAGGTAGATAAGCTATTTGAATGGCCGACAGAGCTGGGATGACTTCTATTTATTATCTTGTACACAGTCCAGCTGAATGTTAACAACGAAGCCCATGCTCTGTGCAAATGCAATAAAGAGGAGGTGCTGTAAAAAAAATAGATTGAACAGTTTGCCCTGGACTGATAAAGCAGGAAGCAAACAGCAGAATTGTACAGAAGCGTACTTGATTTGTGAAAGCAGATATTCTACCCTTGTTAGCTCTACAGCTATGATCAATTCCAGTGAGAGGGAGGGGAAAAAAAAAAAAAAATAAAGAGAGGCAGAAAAATGAGAGCACTTCCCTTTCCATCTGGAAACTTAGGTTTGAAAAAAAGGAATGTCCTTCTGCATTTACGATCCTCAGGTTATGCTGCTTTCTCTTATGAAAGAAGTTCAGTTGACTCAGATTACAGTCACATTTGAGCAACCTGTAAAATCAGTGAACTTGCCTCATTTTGTGGGCTTTCAACAGTAAAAAGAATATAGCTTTTATAATCATAGAATAGTTTGGCTTGGAAGGGACCTTAAAGATCATCTAGTTCCAACCCCCTGCCATGAGAAGGGACACCTCCCACTAGACTAGGTTACTCAAAGCCCCATCCAGCCTGGCTTGGACACTGCCAGGGATGGGGCACCCACAACTTCTCTGGGCAACCTGTTCCAGTGACTCACCAACTGCACAGTAAAGAGTTTCTCCCTAATATCTTATCTACATCTCTCCTCTTTCAGTTTAAAGCCATTACCCTTTGTCCTAACACTACCTGCCCCTGTAAAAAGTACCTCTCCAGCTTTCTTGTAAGTCCCCTTTAAGTACTGGAAAGCCACTATAAGGTCTGCCCAGAGCCTTCTCTTCTGCAGGCTGAACAACCCCAAATCTCTCAGCCTGCCCTCACAGAGGAGGTGCTCCAGCCCTTTGATCATCTTTGCAGCTCTCTTCTAGGCCTATCTGAGCAGGTCTACACTTTTCTTATGCAGGGGACCCCAGAGCTGGACAGAGCACTGCATGTGGGGTCTCACTAGCGCAGAGTAGAGGGGCAGAATCACCTTCCTCCACCTGCTGGCCACGCACCTCTTGCTGCAGCCCGGGATGCGACTGGTCTTCACATTGATAAGTCACGTTGAGCTTCGTGCCAACCAGCACTCCCAAGCCCTTCTCTGCAGGGCTGCCCTCCATTCACTTGTTGCCCAGCCTGCACCTGTGCTTAGGATTGCCCTGACCCCGGTGTAGGACCTTGTATTTGGCCTTGCTACACTTGATGAGGTTTGCAGAGGCTCGCTCCTCCAGCCTGTCGGGGTCCCTCTGGATGGCATCCCTTCCCTCCAGCGTGTCGACCACAGCACACAGCTCGGTGTCATCAGCAAACGTGCTGAGGATGGACTCAGTCCCACTGTCAGTATCACCCACTGCCCATGTCACCCACAAAGATGTTAAACAGAAAACTATCTACTTAAATGTTTAGCTAAATTATTTGCCTTCCTTCACAATGGTCATTTGGGTGTGGTTTTTTCTTAATATTGATTTCTATATTCAGCTTGCTTGGCAATAAACTCATACAATGCGTTTTCTGTCTGTTGTTGCTGAAATGCTGACTATACACCCTCTTCACATTAGTAAAAGCGTTTACACGAAAAAAGATTCACTAGTTGCTAAAAAACATGCACAATTTTAAACTTATTTAATAGTGTACAAATTCAATATAGATATATTCTGGAACAGAACAGACACAGAAATATCATTTTAAATCATTACCAGAACAACCTCCATCTGGAAACTTATCCTACTTACAAACTACAGGGCAAACAGAAAAGAAACATTTGAACTGGCAAAGTCCTACTACCACATATTCATGCATAACCATGCACTGCAGTTCAATTGCTTTCAATAAAACTCAACTTTTTGTTAAAAGCTCTGACTCGGTAGCATTTGCAGGACTCCCATGACAGTACTGCTGGTAGCTGAAAAATCTGTCCGTCGGCATCCTCCTCACACAACGAGTTCAGGCGTATGAGAAGAGCACAGCACGTAAGAGCACGACAGAGTTCGGACACAAAGCACGCTGCTGTAACCACTCCTGCACACCAGCCACCCCTTCTGTTTTGGTACTGCATGCCTGAAGGAATAGCTCATGTAATCAGGATGCCAGATTATCAGGACAGTGCAGAACTCCTTGATTACTGTTCTGGTATGCGGAATAGCCTGAGCTTAAGATAGCAAAAAGGCAGCTCAAAGACAGTTTAAATATATATATATATATATGCATATATAGGTGTATCTATATGTATGTGTGTGTATAGATATATGTGTATATATATATACACACACACATACATGTGTGTGTGTAGCAGAGTAAAGGAAAAGAAGATTATAAGTCATCTATAAGCACTTGCAGACTATCTCCTTTCCTCTACTGCAGGACAAGGTAGACAAAGCAACAAGCACAACTGAAGTGCTACTTTCCCTGTGATTTCTTCCCGTAGCATCATTACGAAACTTGGTAATGCATGAGGACCAGGAATCCTGCTAAACCAGAGCCTTGGATGTGCATATATAATGCACACAAGGAAAAGGAACATTGTCGTGCAACAATCAATTGCAAAAATAAGAAACAGCATCAGAAAAAAAAATAGTAGATGCTAGAAACTAGTAAAACAGCATTAATTTTGATGGAAAAGCCAGGAACACCGACGCCACTGAACAGGTCAGAAATAGCTGTTTCCAAAAGCAGCAAAGGAAGCAAAGCATTGGCCCTGTTAACTTCAGGACGGTTAAATCTACATACAAGCAGCTTTTATTTTCAGTGGAGCTTTCTAATGAAAAAAGTTTTCTAGACCAAGAGGGATATGGCACAACAAAAAAGAGACACAAAATAATGCAGGTAAATCATTAAAGATACTTGTTACTAGGTTTGGTTGAAATCTCTCAGGCTATCCAGTTTCAAGAAATCATTTTGCATTTTATGTCCACATGCCTACTAACAGCATGTTTGTCAAAGGCATACAGTCACTCGAAAATACCAAGTCTAGGGGCAAAAGAGAAAAACACTGGCTATAATGTCATCTAAAATTATTTAGTGAATGCTTTCATTTGCATAGTCCACCAGCTGCATTTTTGCAAAATGCTGGAGATAACAGGATGACTATGACAGCTGTTAACAGAACGTAAAGGCTTCAACAAAAGCAATAATAATAAATGGCAGTTGTGCTGTAATATGTTTTTTAAAATACAAAGGAATAAATCATCCCTTATTATGCTCAAATCAGTCATTTTTTTAAAAGCTGATTTAGGGTGGAATTAGAATTATAATTTGCAAAATATGAATTTTCAGTTCTTGGTATTATTATTTAATATGAACTATAGCAGGCAGTCGGGCTTGCTCTCTCTGGTCCTACTGTAGCTCTGCATGTTTCCTTATCCCTAATATCCTGAACACGACATTATAAGCACGAAAGCTCACATCTACAAGGGGAAAACATGCTTTTTTCAGCACTGCATGCACAAGGGATTAAAAAAATTTGGTAGATTGAGTTTCTTCTAAACCAGCATCAGTAGCACAGTAGTCTAAGAGCAAAGTTGAGACCAAGACAATTAACCCCATCAATCTAAACTGAATGCGTACCCATGAAGACAATTCTTTCTTACCAGCATCAGCTGAACACTATTAGAGCACTTACAGACCAACCCAGACTTTTTGCCCTCCCTATTTACAACATTTCTCTATTACAAGAAAATTACAGCTCTTTAATTAGGGGGGGGCAAAAGAAGATTTAAATTCCACTAGCATGGATCAATATTCTCCCTTCCCTAAATTTCTCATACTTAAATGAAATACATCACTGGCAGATCTCCTCCTAGCTTTGGTGTGTCTCATTTAGCTTTATGAAAAAAAAAAATCACTATTCATAAATCACACTTTAGATAGCTAGTCAAACATAAGCATTTCCTTTGCTTTCATTCTAAGTCATAAACATTTAAACAAGTATGCAGTACTGGAATCAACATCCTCACTGACGAGGACAGATTACTCTATGAAAGTTTCAACCACAGTATGAGCAAGTTGAAAAAAAAAAATCATAAGAAACAGAAATTATTAAGTGGTTCAACATGATGGACTCCACACTTTTCTAAGAGGAAAAGACTCTTTTCAACAGCCAATTACCACAAGACACTCCCTTTCCAGCCTGGTGAAGCATGGTGTGTCTTTTCATACTGAGGCTGAGTTACAGGAGAGCAGAAGGATTAAAGACAGCAATATTTTACCACATCCTTACTAGAGGAGAAAGATAGTCTCGAGGTTAAGGAGTCAGCAGGTCGGCACTTTATTTCCAGTTCGGTGCCGAACTGCTTGTGTGGTCCTGGACCAGCCAGCGATCTCCTGTGCCTCCCTTCTCCGAGCACCCTGGGCATAATTCCATACTTGCCAAACTCACCCCACGACCTTTGTTTGCGGATTTGGGTTTTGAAGGCAGAAGGTGGTGAGGCACAGAAGGCAATTACCCAATTAAGAGCAGAAGGCGCTGGAGAGCCATCTCCGTGCTCCTGGCCTGGGTGCTGCACGCCCTTATAACCAACGGGTGCAGCACAGCTTTGCTGCAGCACAGATGACCAGCACAGCGAAGCACTTTTCTCTTTCCTAAGGTAATACAAAAGTTGGAGAGAAAAACCACAGAAGGACTTTATGCAAGTACCCGCTCGCCGCAATTAACACTGTGCTGTTATGAAATGCAGTTAATGAGGTCCTTGCAGAGAATAAGCCACGGGAATACACAGTGCTGCTCCCAGGTGAGCTCCCGTTCTCCCGTCTTCCCAGTCAATGCAGGGCTGCGGTGGGAGAGCAGATTAAAAGGAGCCCGTTCCTACTCTGTGCCCCGTTTCATACCTGAAAAAGCAGGGCACTCATAGGTGTGTTTCCCTTCTCAAATCACAGCATCAGTGAAGCAAAACTATGTATTCCCTGTATCTTTGCCACAGGATTCAGCTGATGCTTCCAGATGGAGCCAGAAAGCACTGGAACAATTTTCTTAAATCCTCACCACAGTATCTACAGTCTCCCGTGCTCATTTCTACATACACCTCTTTCCATAATTCAGGTTCCTTTGTGCTTGGAAATTCACTAAAATGGAGTAAAAACAGCTGTCACGAAAAAAGTACTTCTCAATTTTTATACAATATATTATTGGAATCACACTAAACTTCTCTCAAGACACTTCAATTTCTGAATTACAGCTGAGTTAGCAAAGATTTTAACCGTGTA
>NW_009715282.1:91971-103472 GCF_000703405.1 Apaloderma vittatum
GACAGAAAACATTTGGTCTTTACTAACAGCTTGTACAACCTGAAGGCGTAATCTTACCTCCACATTAAAAATAAAGGCAACTTGAAGCAGTTCGTCCTATAATGAAAGCAAGCTATAAAAATCATTAAACTATTAGAGAGGAATACACTGCAGCAGCCCAAACACTTGCAAACTGGAGCCTCCGCTCCCCTTATGGCAACAGAGCGGGTGCCCGTACGGCACACAGCAAGCACAGCTCAGCAGCACCGACCCTGGATGTGGCTGTGGAAATTCAAGTCCGTGGCAGCAACCAGGCCAACAGTTTAAGACACAAAGAGCAAAAGTCTCCATGCCTTCAAACATTTCAAGTGGATTTTATTCACTGATTTCCAAAGGGATAGGTCCGATGCCAGTACACAGATACACAAATTATTTGAAAAGTGATATGAAACACTTGCAAAATAAGTATCATCACCATTAAAGTGACCTAAGAATAAGACACGTATCTATTTTTAATTCGTGGAGTTCTATACTGAGCATAATATGCATTAAAAATCATGTTTTAAAAAAGAGTGATAAATTTTATTAGTTCCACTTTTCCTTCTGCATGGTTACTTCACATTTATTTCAAAATTATTCTCATCTGTTGTTTCCCCCTTCTCCACTTAACAGCATTCCCAAACCAGCAGAGCCGATCAAAGCTAAAAGCCTCGTCCTGCTGCTGGCGGATCAGATGTTGGGAGCACTTAATTGCAAGGCTGCAATCTGCTCTCAGAAGGAGGCTGGAGGCAGGTGTGACGATCTGCTCTGCAGAACAAACTGTATATAAAGATGCAAGAGGTGAGGAGGGAGGAATCCACAACTTTCCTTTTGCACACCACGTTGGATTTGTAGGCCTACTTATTCAGAGGGAGGGAGAGGGGCGCTATGAAGTTAAAATAGATAAATCTTCACATCTTTGAGCTCAGTGTTTGATTTTACGGCTCCTCACGCACTGCACAGCAAGGAGGCGAGCAGCACCGGGCTGACTCCCATTTGCTGTTGATGCTAAGAAAGGCACAATTTGCGGTTGCAAAGGGCAGACCCTTCTATTTATTGCATCTAGGCACAGTTTGCAAATCTGAAGCTGTGTGATCTTCCCTGCAGGTCAGCTTTCTGAGCAGCGCATCAGGTAGCCTCTGCAAGGGGCTGTTTACCAGAAACTGATTTCAGGTCTCTGGTTCCTACCTCAGCTTGCAGCTTACACTGCAGCCCAACACAAAACACAAAGTGAAGTATTACACCTCGTACTTGAGTTCAGAAAGGAACGATGCACTTGGTTGGAAGATTCT
The DNA here is from genome assembly GCF_000703405.1 of Apaloderma vittatum. NCBI lineage: Eukaryota > Metazoa > Chordata > Aves > Trogoniformes > Trogonidae > Apaloderma > Apaloderma vittatum. Next base: position 93,282 of record NW_009715282.1, read on the forward strand.
AGATGGAAAATTGTATGCTCCTAAAACATTAATTACAGAAAAGCTATTTCTTCTTATTACAGTATCACACACAACTTTAATCTCCAAAAAGCAATCAAAAAAAGCGTGTACTCCTTGTGTCTTAAAACAGATTCCTGTTCACAATGTCTTTGGCAACCACCAACTTTTGGAAACAAAGTGTCTTGGAAGGCAACAAAACACTGGCACACAGAACCAGAAGCAACTCCTGAAGGCAGCTCAAGTTCGAGCAGTCTTCACAAACTGTCTATCACAGACATAATACATGGTCTAATAAAGGAAAACACAGACCACTCATAAAATGGGACATACATTTTACAAGATTAGCTGTTATGATTTACAGATTCACAATAGTTTAGTAACTTTCACATAAAACAAAGGAAAAAAAAATCCTCTTCACATTGTTCTGTTATGAGACCAAGCAAGGTCTTAATTACAGAATGGAAGTAGTTTAGAACAAAATAGACCATTTCCTACAAATTGGACTCAAATACAGTAGGTGGCTATGGTACATACTGCATCTGCTTTGTTGTCTGAGTTTGGGGTTTTTTTTAAAGTCAGAACAGTACCATCCATGTATAAACAATTACAGGCCCAACTTGGGAGCATTTTTAGAACAGGGACTTCCACGTGGGTCTATCTGATCGCCCTGTACAGCCCGCAGGAAAACACCAGACCACTGCCCAAACCGTTCCTTAACCATTCAGTTCAGCACTTCTCCCACAAGTCACCAGCCACAGGAAAAATACTACCACGGAAAGCAGATTTAGTCTCAGTTTGAAGTACACCACTGTAAAAAAAAAAAAAAAAGAGTAAACAGAAAACAAATTTCAGAAGTAGATTTATAATACAGTTCCCTTCAGTAGCCTGTTTAGACTTCTGATGCTAAAAGGTAAACAGCAGTACATTCAAGCTAATTACTCCATATTCAAATATCAAAAGAATATTTAACTCAGCACAAATTAGCTTTTCGTACAAGCTAGCTCCCCTTCGCTGCTGCTTTTATTACCCAACAAGGGAGTTCCACCAGCAAAGGAAATTTCTTACCTTCACAGAGACAGGGAGAGGACTAGAAGCCTTCTCAGTTAAATATTTTATAAACCCCGAAAGATATGATATTGGATACTCATTATCCATGGCTTTCAATTTAGCAGGGGGCTTCAAGCTAACAATAGCTATTTTGTGGCAACACCAAGGAAACAAAAGGGTCATCGGGAATTTACTTCAAACAACTATACTAATAAAGGAGAGAGTTGTAAGACACTGATTACAACAACATTTCATGCATATTAACATCTGGGTTTAGCTTACCAAAGTATTGTGTTCTTGAACGACTGCTGGACACAGGGTGAGACTATTCCATTGCTTAATATAACCACAAGTTAAATACACTGTTTTACATACAGAGCATAACGTTTTTGTTTTAGACCAGGTTAGCAAAGTCTAGAAAATACATGTTTTCTCTCTGAACAAATGGCAGCACTTAAACATACAAATATGTTGCATACAAAGACATTCAAACCACATCCACTGCCAGTTTTGCAACACAGATTCTATGCTAACAGACAATTCCAAATTTAAAAGCTTTGCTTATTTCACTCCATCCACTTTTTCTTGCAATTTCTTAGTTCAGACCTCAAATATCCCTGAATTATTACAGACCGCATCTACCTGTGCTGTTTTTCATCTGAAGAAAAACCAGAAAAAGCAGTAAAAGCTGCCATTAAGAAAACTCAGTGAGAGCAGAAAACATCAAACCTCTCTTCTCAAATTAATACTCTTAATGCCAGAAAAAAAAAAAAAAAAGTGTTCAATGAAGGATTTGGAGACAACGCTCTGAACTCACACCATGCCCAGAAGACAGGATTCCCTGTCTGACTGAGCGGGGAGGGTGAAGGGAGTCGCTTGTTGGGGGGCTTTTCCTTTCCCCCATCCCCAGCCAGCTCAGACCCACAGTGCAGCAACAGAAGCAGCACCTTAGTCATGGTTAAACAAGTAACTCAGGACATACCCTGACCTTGATCCAAACTCGAACCGCTGCCTGAGCACCCAGTGCCCTCACGCACACCCCGCGGGAGCCCTGCAGAAGCAGGAAGCTCAGCCCAAGAGAGCCACGTCCACAGCCAGGCTCCTCTCACCTCCCCCAGAAAGCTCCAACATTCCTTCTCTTACCTAGTGCCTATCTCCCCACAATAAAAGGAAAAAACATCTGGCAGAACAAGTGAGATGTATGGAGATGACCACTCTTCAACTTGCTGAATTACTACAATTGCACGATATTTTTTTTTAACTGTCAGCAAAGCCCAACACTTGAGGCTAGCAATCTTCCAGCAGCCTGGTACTGCCAAAACACTGAGACAAATTCAAGAGGGGTAAAGTGTCTTCACGTTCACAGGCTGCACGCGGTGCTGAGGCCAGAGGCTCATTCACCAGGAACCGGTGGCCACCACAGCCCGACTGCCTAAATTATTCTTCTTTTGGTACTTGGTAGAGCTGGCTGCTTTCCCAATGCTCACAGCTGCAGGCAAACAGCCTTCACAGGAAGGCAGAGGGGAAAAAACCGACAACACCAAACAAATGCACACTTCAAAAAATGCAAATAACGTTTGGTACAACAGGTTCTTGGAGAGACCAAATTAAATCAAGCCTTGTTATTCCACTTAGCGGTTTATTAAAGAAGCTAAAGGTTCTGAAGCTTCCCATTTTTTTAATCTTTTTTTTTTAAATTGTCATTTAAGTTGTAGCAACAAAACTTTCAGGCTACTTGATCTCAGAGACACTCCAGCATCCGTGGAAGTAATTTTTCTGTATTTCATTAAATTCTGCTTCTGCTCCTTCGTGTTCGGAAGGACCCCTACAACTTGGAACAAAGTCATTGTTCTCATTATAAGCACAAAGAGGTGTATCTCTGGAAGTTTTTCCACAAGTAGGATATTGCTTCTGACATTTAACAGAGAAGAAAAAAAACATTATGTGGCCTTTGCCTAGGGGGAAGATACAAGTAATTCAACAACTTTGAAAGTACATGCAAAAAAGACAGGGTAAGGTGAAACCACTTTTTTCATTTTGCAAGTGTGGCTACATTTCTTCAAACAAATGAAAACACCTAAGTGGGTGCACACACAAACACACAGGCACTCCCAGAGTCCTATCTCAATTTAAAACATTTTATGCCCACATAACTTTTTCCTCCTATTACTAATACAACATGTACACCCGAAACATTTTAAATTGTCATTCCGAGTCTGTAAATACATGCATACTCGGAAAAAAAAAATCCTATAAACGTGGCCACTTAAAAAGCAAACTGCTAGTGATGTACCAGCTCACTCCGCCTGCAAAGGATTCGAAATCTTGCTGCATCAGCAGCAGACGGAGCATGAGAGAATGCAGAAAGCATGGCCAAAAATGTGACATCGTTTTTCAAAAATAGTGCCTATTTTCCCTACCAAATCAGAGATTCACTAATTTCACTAAGCTTACTGCCCCAAAAAGGAAGCTTCCTATAAATTCCACAGTTTTGTTTTGTTTTTAAAAAAAAGCCTTTTGGGTGACTACTGTGCCACTGAGGTCAATTTTTCATTCTTCCCATTTTCAGCTCTTTAAATTTTCAGTACTTAATTTATTCCACTACCGTCCTGCTTCCACACAAACTCCTGTTTCCCTCTCACATGAAAGAAAAGACACCAGGAGCTGCATCCATCCAGCACGACCCCAAACTCCTTCCCTTTTGCACATCACCAAGGACATCCCATCCCTTTTTCCTCCCCTATAGAAGACCTCCCTTCTCCCCACCGTCATTTCCCATCTCTGCTACCACAAAAGCCTGATGAAGTGGAAACACAAGGTTCCAGAAGGTGACACCAGCTCGGGGCCCCGAGGACGATGCTTGGCGAACCCGGCCAGAGTCACACCCCCTCACACAGAAACACACTCGGACCTTATTACTCTTCCCCTCCCCTAGAGAGATGGTGGGTGGGATCCAGTCCAAGAGTTGTTAGTTGGCATATGTTTCTCTTTCTGTTTGAGACTCAATAGGTTATTTACACGTATCACTTGAAAATAAGACGCTGAAGCAGGAAATTAGTCGCTGTCAGGTACCTGCCACTGGATTAAAAAAGAGTAACAGCAAATATCACAACAAAATAGTTACAGAAATTATTTCTGAGCTAACAAATAACTGGACCCAATTTGAAAAAATAACCAAGGCTACTAGTAGGAAAAAAATCTGACATCGCTGAAGTATTGTAATAAGTAAAATTAACGTGATTATCTCAAAAACAAAAAAAGCCCTAACGTTCACTGTGAAATTAAAATTATTTTTCCCTAATTTAGAATCTGACTCATTTCTTTTTCACTAATAATATTAGTCATTTTGACAAGCATTATGTATGTCTGTGCTGCTGTATTTATTTTTTTTTTCAATTTTATTTTTTTTTAACAGCACCACCAGATTATGTAACTTAGCTCCAAGGCAGTTTGGTTTTCTGGTGGTTTTTTATCTGTCTTCCAGTACCAGACTTGCTGAGCATTACAGTAAAATGACCTCAAAGAACAAGGAAAATATATAATGTATATTAAAAAGGAGGAAAAAAAATAAAGCACAGATGCCCTAAAGTATCTTGCAGAATTTTGTAATACTTTTTGTTCCACTTTTTATTTTCTTACTGCTCACAAAGTATTTCTGAGTGAGAACATCTGTGCCACACTCTGGATTGATGTTAGAAGAATTCCACTTTATTTTCAATCTACATAAGCACTGGTTCAGCATTGTTGCATGTTTTATCCATTCAATTTATATTTGGATGAAAAGGTTTGTTTTCCTTTGAAGATCCAGGAAATTGTTTTAAAGCTACATGAACCATATTCTGTGCAACTAACATCACCAGTGTTTCTCCCCCATTTACTCCATCTTATTTTGCCAGATTAAATGTGCCACGACCAAAAGATGTCGTACAACTGAGAAAGTGTTACTTCCAGTGGTGCTTTTATAGCAGAACTAAAACATCTGCAACTGTTGGAAGCGAAGTTTAAGTGTAAAAAGCCATGAGGATCAGATGGTTTTTCACAGGTGGAAGGCTATGGCCCTGGAGAAGAAAGGCTGGCAACTCCCTAAACCTCAAACTGCCTCCACGAACTGTTCTCCAAACGCGCTGAGCGCTTTCACAGGCTCCTCCGCAGCCATCCCCCCAGAGCTACAGGAATTGCTCGCAGCAGAATTCACTCAAAGGGAAATGGGTTTCAAACCACTCTTCGACAAACACACACTTCACTTTGATCACTGCTAAGGAACACTGAAACATGGAGAAACCACCTAACGCCAAACCGAAAGCACTGGCGTATCCCATCCAGCTAAAGAGAGGTACCCACACATCAGCCAGCCAGGGCAGCACCACCCACACCCTTTACTGAAAACACCTTCAAAGTTGGAGCGCTTGCATGCTGCCTACTTTTTATGCCCCTCTTCATAAACACTACAGAATTAAGTCTTTATTAACTCTGAGTAATCCCAAAAGCATTTACGCTGCTTGAAACAACTCGGTTACAGCCCCAGCACGGCTCTCGGGCCTCCCAAAGACATCCTCTCTCTCGTACCACGGACGGCTGAACATGGGCAAGATTTGGTGGATGGAGGCCACTGCCTGCCCAGGATAAGGCAGGGTTTGTGCAGCTCCTTGCCTCACGAGCCACAGGTCCCCTTGGGCACAGAACGGCCAGACAGCACAAGCCTCGATGCAAGGGACCTCCGCAGCCACTGCCACACTCAATCCAAAGGTTCATTCCTACCTTCACCCTGTGACTTCGCACACAATGCGCAAGCACTTGTATTTGTGGATGGCAATGGTAGGAAAACATTCATTTGCCTGAAAACATAGAGGGAGTTGGAGAAAAGAGGCTAAAAGAAAGTTTTCCATAACGAGTGGAGGAAATTGAACCACTACATGCAAGACAGAGCCCTGCATTTCCAGCACCAACTCCCAAAGCTGCAGGATCACACAACAGCTTTCTAAACATGAAGCGATCGTGACCTATTTTAGTATTTTTCTTCCTTAAATTAGCAGCTCTCCACTGCTGTTCATAGCCTTCACCAAGCTGCAGCAGAGTGACATTACCCGTCAGCTGGGTTTCACTGCCGCTGCTGGGAGCCCAACACCAGCAAAGAGGTCAAGAAGCAGCTTGAGAAAATTGCCGGCAGCCCCAGGGAATGTGGGCTCTCCTGGCTGACCTCAGGTAAATCATTGAAATACTACCCAGACGATACTAAATGTGGAGCCCAGAGACTTCAGCTAGAAGCAAAGTGACAGTCAACTGAGCAGCAGGGGTGAGAGGGATTTTGGGAGATGTGGGTTCCTTTTTTGGGTGGAGATGGTGCCTGAACATTCTGAAAACAGCTTATAAGGCTTATTTCTACTTAAAGCAGGCTCAATTTTTATGCAGGTATCAAAATGAAACCTAATTCTTAAAAAAAATAAAAAACAAAAACACTTTTCCACACTAGATTTAGCCACCATTGCCCTTGAGTGTTTTTGCCACAATTCTGAAGGGGTGTCCGCATGGGCACTGTGAAGGACCCAGCTAAGCCTGTGCCCAAAACCTGTCAGCCAGGTTCAAGTGGGGACCATGCCAAGACCAATACAAAGCCCAAGTAAAATCAGTAGATTTTCATACCAACCCGTCCACGTGTATTAGGACCTATAAATGCTGCCCCAGTGACACACTCAGGAGCCACTCCGACAATCTTTGCTCTGCAGAACAGAAAAAGCCCCAAAGTCGCTGTTGTGACTCACTTGTCCAGCTGTAACCGGACAACAAGCCGCTGTTTGGGAGATGACTTTTAAGCACGTGGCCTGAGAAATCCCAGTTAACTGGGAAAAAATATCAGGGGAAAAAAAAAAAGCTTCACAGTTTCACAGGAATCTTCCCCTCTCACACTTCGCTGCAATGAATGTCAGGCCTACCAAAGCGGTGCAGCTTTAAGCTCTGGGTGGCCTAAGCTTCCCATGTACAAATTAAGTGAGAATATGGTCATTTGACACCTGTTGCCTTCACTTACACAGCCAGCTTCCCTGGAGTTCTGTTCTCTTATCAGCAACTGCCTTCCAATACTATCAAAGAGAACATTACAAGTTCTTTTCACAAATATTAACATACTGCAGTTTTTAAATTAACAATTCAAGCATTGTTCCACACAACATCACAAACCCTCAAACTTCAACTCCCACAGCATTCGGTGAGATTGAACGTGAGACTGAATGACTCCTGTAAATCTGTGATTTACTATTTCATATTCCTGTTTACCTCATTCACAACACTGTAAGGCTAAAAATAATAAAAAATACACCTATCCATTACCTATGCATGCTTATTTATACTTGCAAGAAAAAGAGGATAAAAGGTGAAATGCTTACAATATCCAAAAAAATCCAAAGCAAACAGAGTATGGTGACAGCCAAAGGTCACAAAACAAAAAGTCAGAAATGTCTCTGGCTACAGCTATTTCAAACCTAATCTACAGGATGTGCAATTATTCCTTTTTGATAAAGGCTTACTTGATACATCATTTTTATAATAATTTCCCACATTTTAGCACTAGGTTACAGTCACCTCCTTGATAAACACGTTTCATCTCAATTGCCTGTCTGCTCCCTTTTGGGGCAGCCCATCACTGGCTTACAGTCAGGTGTGATCGACTTTCCCGCCTCAAAATCCTTCTTGGCAGCTATTTTTTATCATTAAATTAATTGCTAGGAAGCCATACAGAGAACTACATCAACACAAAGCAGGATCAGTTTTTGCCGCCTCCAGTTGCCCTGGGTAAGTTGGACTTTTCCAACATCTCCTACCATTTGCTTGCTTATTCCCCACAAACACAACTTGCAGGAAAAAAAAAGAAACATGTTTCAGGCCCAAAGCTGCTTCTGCAATAAAAGCAAAGGAAGAGAAACATTTTCTATGGGGGCTACACAGACCAATCTTCAAGCACTTCAAGCCTGTCATATCAATGACTTATTCCACACCTAAAGATTTAGTATTGGCAGCAGTGTTCATCCTGATCTTACAAGTCTTTTCCAACCTTAATGATTCTATGATTCTAATCAAAGACCATTTTATCCTGAACTAACTGTGGTAACTAGGTGTGTTATTTATATGAAAATTTTACAGAGAGGAGAGCCTTACTATTAAGTGGATTATTTTCCATAAGTACTTTTGCCATTCTCAACATGTCTCTTCAACCTAAACAATAGCGAGCCGGAAAATCGAGGTCAAATTTTGAAGTTACTCGCTCCTGGCACTTGCAAGCACGATGCCAGGCTGCCTCTCCACCACTGCACAGGCACGCCAGAAGTACAGATCGCTTATTGCTAATCATGACCTGGAAACCATGACAAAGCAAGAGGTAATCTGGGAAGGGCTGACGACTCTCAGAGGCTTCAAGTAGTTCTCCTGAGGGAATTGCTGCATACAGCAGACTCACACATTTTTGCAGGATGAGAAATGCCGGTTTTCCTGCAAGTATGAAAACCATAAACTCAATTCAAATATTTTGAATAATCTTCCACCAGATAGGCTTTTTTACGTAACAGCACAGTGGTGAAGTAGATTTCAGTGTCAGCTTGACAGCAGCTGCCAGACTGTATGTTCGTATGTGCACACACACTTTTATCCTCTCAGTTTAGGAATTACTTTGTTCCCTCTTGTCTATTTCTGAAGTGAAAACTTGCTCATCTGCTACACTAGCATAGAAAGAAACCACCTAACAGCTATAAAAAGACAGTCCTCTCTGAAATTCTGCCACTGAAACCATAAAATTACTATGTTACTCTACAGCAAGCACAGCAAACGCACTGAGGATCCACCTCCTTACTACCTAAACATCACCACAAAAATTTCCAGCAAGTTTAAGTTAAAACTAAGGTTTGACAGTGACTGTACAAAACACAGAAAGCCCATGGACACTGCTACTCTGTTTTCAACCACAGTATTTCCACACAATAGAAACAATCTCAGCAATTATGCCTACCTCAAGTCCCTACCAGGGGCATCTGGCATAACCACCATATAAAAACTAATAAATAAAGCCACTATGTCATTTTTAAACTCAGGATCAGGAGCTTTTGGGACCAGTAGCCAGTCAAAGCCCGGCTGCACCTCTACAAACTGTCGTTTTGGTAAATATATGTGCATATTCAACAAAGAGTTACGTTTTTAATTTTCCTTGTTTCCACAGGTGAGCCACTTCTTTGGTGAACAAACCCACACCGTTTGCAATCATGCAACCTTTTCCTGGCGACTGGACCTGTGCTCAGTACTGCAACCACTTCCAGGCTTAACATTTATACTGCAAAATGTAATTACCAACCCTTAATGCAATTGAACAGTTGGAAACCAGGACACAGTCCAGGCCCAGGTGAGTTACAGGGGCCAGTTTTGGAACCCAACACATCAAAATAATCTATTTTGTTAATGTTGTAATAAATTCTGCATCTGCACGGCCCAAGAAGGCACACCGCACTCTCCCAAGTGACGCACCTCACTGTTCACTGGTTTACCTTAACCAGAAAGGCACTTTTGGCCACCATCTCCTACATACAGTTAGATTGCCATGTGCATTAACTGCCGTATATAAATAACAGCTGGTATGCAGCCACGGCCATTACCTGGTGAATCCTTTTACTCTCTTTATTCATCCAGAGTCATAACTGTGTTACAAGAGGAATAATAAAAATATAGGCAGAATGCGTTTGTCCTGTCTGAAACCACACTCTTCAGGAATCAAGCAAGGAGGCGATAGGAACCTCAGTTATTTTTTTCCTCCCAGCAACTGGAATTCTCTCTGAGAAAAGCGATCTTAAAAATCTTCCTAGGAATCATTTCAAACCAATCAATATACCGCTTGCAGTCCTCCTTACACTGCAGGTTTCAGAGAGTCTCGGAGTCAGCATTTGCCAAAGCAAAACTTCCAGGTTCAGAAGTGAGAAGCGTGTCGGGAGGGCTAAGGAGCAAAAGCACGTTCAGCTGCCTGGATGGATCAGGTAAAGCAAAAGGGAAGAAAGAGCGCTGATCAAGTTCTCAGCCAACGACAGGCATATTGTCCCAACCAGCCAACTGAAAAGAAGTTTGCACCAATGCAAAGAAAGTACAGAGGGGAAAAAAAAAATTAAAGGAAAAAAA
>NW_009715283.1:0-219 GCF_000703405.1 Apaloderma vittatum
AAGCATAAACACAGTTCAACATAGTGATTTACATCAAGTGTCTTCTCTCAGGAAATGCAGCTGTGGTGTCAGCCGGGTATCATTTTTTGCATCAAGTCCTGAAGATGTTGAACATCATTCTTTAGGCAGACTGATTCAACAGTTTTGTGAAGGCAACAAATGTCCCATATAGATTGCAGAAGCGTGGCTTATGCCTTCTCCGGTTTAATTGTCTTTTGA
>NW_009715283.1:959-8831 GCF_000703405.1 Apaloderma vittatum
AGAGCCGTTGTCGGTCTTAATAAGGTGTGGTACACCCATGATTGCAAAGCAGTGTATCCAATGTCACCTCACATCCCGTGCTTTTTCTCTGGCTGCAGCAGAAGCAACCAGAAAACCTGAAAAAGTATCAACGGTAACATGCACAAAACGCAATCTGCCAAAAGGAGCATAATGAGTAACATCTGTCTGCCATGTATCATTAGAGGATAGACCACAGATACTTACACTGTCCTGCAATGGAGGATAGGAGTGTGACTGACAGTCAGCGCAAGCACGGACAATACCCCGTGCCTGTGACAGAGTAAGATTAAATTCCTTTTGTAGACCAGTTGCATTTTGATGGAAAAAATTGTGCAATAGAAGAGCCTGTTCAAACTGCCGCGTAACTATATTCACAGCACAGCAAGATTGAGTATAATGATCAGCGACAGCATTACCTCTGGTTATAGGGCCAGGTAAGGAGGTGTGGGAGCAAACATGTACTATGAAACAGGGGTGTAATCTATTCGTTACCATATGGCTTAATTCCACTAAGAGAGAAAACAGCTGCTGTTAGAAACCTCTTTCAAAAAGGCAGCTTCAGTCCTTTGAATAACTCCTACGCCATACTGTGAGTGGTTCCTCAGAAAAGATACGCAAAGGTAGTCGTATAGCACTGAGCTCCACTGTTTGCATAGAACCTTCAACTGATTCAGCCTGTGCAGACCACTGAACCCCATCTTTCCAAGTTATCACTGCACGATGTGTTTTACCAGACCCATCTGTAAATACAGTTCTGGCATTTAACAAAGGCTGTTGTGTTAAGATCTTACATGGCTGGAATTGTAACGCAGCCAAGGACTGTAGCAGCGTATTAGAAGGTAGAGTGAAGGAAACCTTATTAAGATAATCAGCCATTGCTGCCTAGAAAGACAGACTATCCTTCATTAGCTGAACGAATGTTTCCTTAGTACCTGGAAAATACATGTTATCTGGATCTCGTCCTGCTAGTTGTTGAATGCGGAGGCGACCCTTTTGGATCACTGCTATCAGCATATCCAAAGGAGTTGTAACTGTCTTTGTAAAAGTATGAGGAAGAAAAATCCATTCTAAAGGTACAAGTTTATCTGTCTGTATGTCATAGTGCCCAAATAAACCATGTGGTTGAAACTGTGTATGAATCACAAAGTAATCCAGAGGAAATAGAGGATTTACTCTTCCCCCTTGTAGTTGTGAAATTCTGCATAACACCAAAGTCAGTTGTCTCTCTGCCTCAGGAGAAAGGATCCGAGGGGATGTCAATTCAGGATCCCCTTTAAGAGTATCAAAGAAGTAAGACAACTCAACAGTACATATTCCTAACATAGGGCGAATCCAGTTTATGGTTCCCAGCAGTTTCTGTAAATCACTTAGGTTAGAGATATTGTTTGCGAGATGGGATTGCTGTGGCTAACTGTAAAATGCAGGGTATCCGCATTCAAGTAATTTCATAAAAAGTATCTTGGGATGGTACAAACATATTAGTATTATAGACTGGCAAGGTTGAGGTGCTGAAGACACTGTTGGCTCTGTTATATGCAAGATCAAGTCATCACTCATCGAAGGAAACCAGGTGTATTGGGTCAGGCTGAGATGGAGATAATATTTCCCATAGCAGCCCTCATAGTGCTGTGGGTTTGGGAATTTTTGGTAGTGGTAGCCAGAAGGGTGTTGATAGCGCCCCAGTGTTTTGGCTACTGCTGAGCAGAGCTCACGCAGCACCGAGGCTGTGGTTTTCTAACATGGGTGTGGGCAACATCTTGGGAGGGGACGCATCCAGGCCAGCTGACTCAAACTGACCAAAGGGGGATTCTGTACCATAGGACGTCAGCTCAGATATAAAACCAAGAAGGAAGAGGGGAGTGGGGGGCATGCATGGATTGTGTTTGTCCTTTGGAGCAACTGCTACACATACTGGAGCGCTGCTTCCTTGGAAAGTGGACAGACATTGCCCGCTGATGGGAAGTAGAGAATAGTCTTTGGCTTTGCTTCTGTGCACGGTCTTCACTTTTGCTGTACTAAACTGCTTTTATCTTAATCCATGGGCCTCTCATTATATCTTCCCTCTAGCTGGTCCATCTAAGAAGCTTTGGTGAGCTCCTGGCCTCCAATCAGGGCCAAACCACCACACCAGGTTTGGATATTATAAAACCTCTGTCAAAAAGGCAGCAATCCACTGAACTTTGAGGGTAGTATTATAAAGAATCTCTAGCAAAAGCAACTTAAAAAGGAAATTAGTGCATCTGAAAGATAAAACTCTCTTTTTAAGCAGGGAGAGGAAACCTTACATCTACCCAGAGAACAAACACCGTTAAGAGAACAGCAGCATAGGCTTTCTTCCCCTGATTTGACACTGTGCTTTTACAACCTTGACCTCAAGCTATCATACAGATGGAATGGTAGATCAGCACCTGGTGGAGCCTACTGAAAACCTGTTGGATACGTCTCCATCACACCTAACCTGAAGTGAGCTTGTTTTGATCTAGTGACTCAGTGATGTGAAGCATCCCTTGAGCTATTGTGTCTCCTGGTGGCTCTTATTTATAGTGCAAACATTTTTTCTCGGAAGGTTAATTTACTATGTAGATCAAATATATAGATGAAATAGGCTCAGCTTGCAACACCTGGTGAAGCTGGAGCTGCAGCAACTCCACATGTGCCTCGAGCAAGAAGAACGTGGCGAGGGAGTATCCCCATCCACTTAACTGAGAGGTCTTCGTGGCAGCAACTGTCATTGTATAGCATTCTCTAGTATTATAAAACACCAGGGGAACAGAAGCCCACAGCTTTGTATTTATAATCGTCTAGACACCCATGAGAGATCATGACCTCTGTTGACATTAGCGAAACTTCATAGAGGTCTTCTTTGTAAGGTCTGGTGTGGCATGTTGATGCACAGACTTTGATGAAGTGAATCAAAATCTTTATTGCAAGCAAGCATACACACTTATACTTGTCTTAACAATAGCAGTACTTTTCACTTAAACAAGCTAGCTTCAGTTCGTTCTATCAAAGGTCATTGCTTAACCATCATGTCTATACTTTTTGGTTACAATGTTTATGTTCAAAGAATATCTCTATCTTGTTGTTTTCTGTTCTCTTTCTTGTGTCAGCTGTTCCCACGGCCGGTGTCCAACTACTTCTAACATATCATGCAGTGCCAATGACACCAGATCATCATGCTCTACAGTCTGGCTCTGAAACCTCTCAGAGGACTAGAAGAATGTATTCCGGTGCAAGGACATGGCCTTTCTCTTAGTATTTAGTACCAAGGTTGTGAACACACTGCGTCAGTAGTGTCAAGGACTTGAAGGCATCAATGAGCCTTAATGGACCTGACCAGCTTTGCCTGGGTTTTCTGTAGCTCACTCCCAAGCCCAGGCATCATCTGGAACTCAATGCTGGGCCTTTGGTGCCTCCTGCCATGGCTCAGCCACAGCCATGCCTCTGCTTAGACAAGGATGTAGTGAGCCAGACCCTGACCTCAAAGATTCTGGCCTCCACAGATCACCACAGGATCTGCTTGTCAGTGGTTGACTTGGTCCCAACAAGCAGGCTGGCTTCCTGGCTTCACCTCGTGCCTGCCTCGTCACCACCATACGGCCTCACAATCTGGCAGGTGAGGACCCCATCCTGCTGCCCAGCTCCCTGTCCCCCAGGGAGCAGTGGCCTTTGCTGCTCCCTTTTGGAGGGAGGTACAGCTGGCTTAGGCTGGTTGTCTTTGAGAGTTGATGTTTTCTAATGCATTGCACGACCTTGTGCAGACTTTCACCTTTTTGGCCTTATATATCTGTAGATGGTCAAAAGGATATTTCACAATAACATAACTGCAAGATGTCTTCAACCCATGCATTGGGTTCTAGCAACAAAGTGGGACTCTCAAATGTTTAGGGCAGTAGCTGAGGCATAGACAATGTGGTTTCAATTCCACAGACTTTGTCTGTCATCATAAGCAATAGCTCCTCCAGCCACAACTACACATGGCTATTGGTACAGTAGCTATTGGTCAAGCTGCAAAGCATATCAAAACTTTGGCACTGTGCCTCTTTGGGCTCTGTTAATCATTTTTGCTCCAGAGCTCTAAGCAGATGAAATTGTCACTGTCACAGGTGGTGCCAAAGTGCTTTCAGGAGGGACACGGGCCTGACTTGTCTGCACTGTGTTGGTTAGTGATCTGATATGCAGAGCTAGCTGTGTGAGCCACATTACCTTTCAACCATCCACTGTAGTAAAGATATAGTTAAACCTGCATGAAATCTTACCATGGGGCCAAAGTTTTTTCTTCCTGCCATGCCCAAGTCCGCATTTAAATCTAGAAACACCTCCAGAAGGTAAAGTGAAATAGGAGTGTGAACTCAGGCCAGTGTCTGAAACAAAGCGCAGACACAGCCTGTGCTTCCTTCCCACACCTGCAAGCAAAGCTAATTGCAGGAGAGTTTGCAGAATACAGTGCAAGAGGTAGCTATGGGCGGACAACTCCATATCAGACTGCAGTATCAACTTTTTCTATTTGTTCTACATGGTCGAGTTGATCTTGATATTTTAAATCTTAATTTATTGAAGGCAATTTTAGTGAAAAATAGCTATCTATGATAAACTTGCTTTGCAGTGTGGCCATGTTAGCATGACAATTTACATTCCCCTTTATTTCAATGTATTATGTCCACTAGTGAGAGAACATCTTGGAATTTGTGACATGTAAAACTGGTTGTGGGATATTATTCTGATGTAAGGATATAGTTAGAGTTGCTGAAGTGTTCATTTCTACGAAAGTTTCGACAGAGATGGGAAAAGATCCATTTCAGTGATGCTTATGGAAGTCAGTAAGAATGTATCCTTGTCTCATCCATCGAAGTTTCCTGATTCTCACATCAATCCATGAGCTGAATCCATTGAACATGCTCACAGGACCACTTAGTTTCAGCCCAAGGAAAGCAACATGGTAGTGGAAGGAGGCTGGAAGTGGAGGCAGTTTGACAGTATCAAAGTCGTAAGCCAGACTGTGGATCCTGTGAAACCATGCTCATGGGTTCTAGATTCACCTGAGCACTCTACAATCGTAGTCCTTCCTTGCTCTGTGCTAAATTTCCTCATTTGTAGGAAAAGGTACAAGCTCCTTATCTCTTTAAAGGATAATTAAGGGAGCATTAGCTGCCTGGATACAGTAAGGATGGAGGTTAAATGTCCACATCAAGAAGATAAGATCACAGAACTTTTACGTCTATGTGAAGTTAGCATTGCTTCAGCCCAGTACAAGGAGTTCAGGCAAATGGAGTGAGGAGGAAAAGGGGAAAATCTTTCAAAAGCATGCTTAAAACTTCCCCACCCCTTCACATATGTTTGCAGCATAATAAAGCCTTGCCCCAGAGCAGCAGGCTCCTCTGGCATGTTTACTTAAGAGCTATCTCAATTCATTTTCAGAAAGAGTTGTGTATTTTTCTCAGTGGTAATATACTAAGAATGCAAAGGATTATATTGATTCTTGCTCTCAAAACAGAGTTAAAGCGACAGGGAAGAAACAGTTTTTCTCCTGACCTGCGATACTCCCAATCAGTGTCCTTCACCTTCATAGTTTGTCAGTTATTAATTTTTAAAGATACCTATTTACTCTGCACTGAAAGTGATAGCACTTATGTCAAGGTTTAGCACTGGGTTGGCCACTAAACACTGACAGATGCTCTCTAACCCTGTCTCCTCCCAAAAAAAATTGGAAGGAAAAGGTAATAAGGCAGAGAGACTTATGGATCGGAAAAGAAAACTAAACCAGCTTTAATAAAACAACAATAGAAATAAGGAAATAATAAAAGCAAATAACTATATACAAATATATATACAAATCTGGTATCGAAACCAACTCTCCCCCAAAAGCAACCACCACTGGTGCTACAGAGCAGGCAGCACGGGCGATGTCCCAGGCAGCATTGCTGGAAGATTTCATGGCAGGATTCTCTCTTGCCTACTTGAGTCTCAGCATTGTGTTGTCAGAGAGAGACTGCTCATAATATTTTATTAGTGTCAATTCTTTTTTGTGTACCAAGAATAGAGCTTAGGCTGTTGTCTTGTCTTTTATAGAAGGAAAAAGCTCTCCTTCTTTATTTCTTTTCTCCTTTATTATAAAGGAATGTGTTGAATCTTTGAAGTTTTCTCCCTAATTATGCTAGGCAGCTGCGACTAGCACAGATGACACTGTAAAGATATTGATAGCCAATGTATTACTTTCAGTTATTTAAAGTTAATGCTTTGCACAATTACTGCAACAAACCTCTACACTCTCTTTTGTGATCTTCTCAGGTTAGAGAGGAAACAAAGTAATGAAAAAGATTTTAAGAAATGGTAGGGATAAGTGTATCCTAAGGATTTGTAAAATAATTATTTCCTCTTGGTTCCTGGAAGTTCATTATGCATTAAAAAACATACTGATTTCATTTATGCTGCAAGGAAACCTGCGGATACATTTCACAGTTAGCTGTGCTGGCATCACTGCATTGCAGAATTAATCCTTTCATCCTTGAGCTCTTTTCTAAACAAGTACATAACTCTTGCTTGCTAATTATGAAAAGAGACCCTGACCAGCTGAGTAGAGCTCATGTTGGGAGTTTGTCCATGAGAATGGACAGATAAGAGGCTTCTCGTACACAAGATGTGCATGGGAGTGAACGGGAGAGCATGATCAAAACAGACCTGGGAAAGTCTGTTCTCCCTGTGTGATAAGAGAGTGATTGAAGGAGTACAGGAGCAAATACCAATCCTGGCTGCATATTCTGGTCTCTTGTTTGTAACCCACAAATAGTGCTCCTTGCTAAGAAGCTTGCAATGAAGCGAATTCTGTTTTCCACCATCTCAGAGTTCATGCATGCTTCTCCACAAATAGCACCCGAACAGGGACCTGAAAATCTCCAGGAGAAGTACCCCGCAGTGAGCTGAATGGGATGATGAATTAACTGACACGTCCATCCTCGCCTTTCAATAGAGAAACAGGTACGAGGACTGCGACCGGGGGACAAAAATGGGGCAAAACGCGACACGATCGCAGCAACTTCATCATGATGTGCTGATGTGTATTGCAAAGGAGCGAGGGTATAAGATTAGCCCACAGAAAGTGACTCTGTTACTTTTATGGATCAGTCGTAATTGCCCCTGGTATCCTGAAACAGGATCCTATGAAATTAAGGACTGGAAACGTGTAGGCGAAGAGCTAACTAAAGCACAACTTACTGGTCATGACAGTTCGCCTGATAATATAGCAACATGGAAAGCGTTGTTTGTGGCATTGCGCTCACTGAAACCGCGCGCTGCTGAGAGCAGCGTGGCGAGCACCACGGGTGATTTGGCAGATACTGGTGAAAATGCTGATGCTACTGAGCTCGCTAATGATTTAATTGACTTAGCACCTACACTGCAGAAAGAAAAGAGACTGCAATTCAAACGAGCTGTGTGAAGCTTTTGTCCTCTCAAACTGAAACTGCGATACAGACTAGCCTGATTAATCTCACCGATATGCAAGAAGGATTGAGGAGTAGCTATGAGGGAATTGCACTGAGAGCTGGGCATCCGGAGGAGGACGACAATTCCTTTGATGTTGGTCCTGGCAATCCTGAGGCAGAACCCAACCTCTATCCTCTGCTCACACCAATTAGAGCCATGGTGGCATCTGCACCTACTGCTCAGGACGTTTTTATTACTTCGGGACTTTCGGAAAAAGGAAAGGGGCTGTCAAAATGTGGCTCACCGCTGTGTCAAAATAGAGGTCAGATAAACTCTCCTGTTTCACCCAATTATCGACCCCCACCCTATGCACCCCCTCCCTTATCTTCTCCACAGGTTCGTCCAGCGCCGGCTCCTATCCCTAGCGGT
>NW_009715284.1:0-35323 GCF_000703405.1 Apaloderma vittatum
AACCCCGAACATTCTGTGATTCTGTGATATACAAAATGTAATGATAGTTACATGGCAAGAGACTGAAACATTGTACCTAGGTTCCATATATTGCAGGCTATTCCACGATGTGATTTTCTCAGACCTTAATCAATAAGAACTCAGTGAGAATGAATTAGATACTTTAATAATCAGTACTTTGCAGAACCTAAGTGGAAAGTTTAGTATCCACTGCTTAAGATGACCTTGTTGATAACTGTGGCCTAAATCCAGCTACAGTAGGGTTGGAAACTGCTCAGGTTGCATCACTGTAGTGTAAAAAAAGTGACACTGAAGATGGTCTTCATACACCAGAAGCCAAAGATTTGAATCCTGGGAGTTTCTGTCCTTACAGATCATCTTTGCACCATCCATGAGCTGCCAGTCCCAAAACATGCTCAGCAAAAGCCCTCGCATCTTCCACCGAAGTTAAAGGGAAGTGCTTACTTTTAGCCTAGAGGTAGAAGACGGGAGTTGGCTGCCATCTATGTCTGTTATTCCCATGGATAACTATAACGAGGAATCACTTTTACAAAGCAGAAGCTCAAGTGTATTTGGAGTGTGTGTTTATTGATGTCAATGGGAAGAACTGCATATAAAAGAAAGTCATGTCTCTGAGAGCAAAATTTATGGGTTTATTGGCTATAAACTATTTAGCTATAAACTATAAACTATTTAAAAAGACTCACACACCTCTTTTTGTACGTTTCAACATATAAACGTTGTCCTTTTTCTTTTTATCTCTGTGAGCTCTGTAGCGTGATTGTTTTATTGGGCAAAAGCTAATACATTTTTCATGTTATAGCAAAATTTTTGGCAAAATCTGCTGATACCACAACAAGCAAAAATTAGCCACACTTCTAGTATTTTAACCTGTAATCCAGAGTTTTCCATCTACTAATAGCTGAGTTTAGAAAGCTGTTACGAATGTGCCTTATACGGAATAGATGTTCTTTTCCGTATACAAAGACAGCAAGCAAGACATCTCAAAATGGTTGTTTGACTTGCGTGATGACTATAATTCTGAAGTGGTACATTTGATGATCTAAGGGCTGGAGAACCTGCTCTGTGAAGGAAGACTGAAGGAGTTAGGTCTTTTCTTCCTGGAGAAGACTCAGGGAGTACCTTACCTTGGTATTTTGGTATTTAAAGGGCAGCTACAAAGAAGGCAGAGGCTGTCTCTTTACAAAGAGCAAGACGGGGAAGAAAAGTGGCAACGTGTACCAATTGCACCAAGGGAGATTTCATTTCAATATAAAAAATGAAACAGTGAGAAGAACTGATCACTTGAACAACCTCTCCAGGGACATGGCAGGGTTCCCATCACTGGAGGTTTTCAAGGTGTAGCAGGACAGGATGTTAGGTAATCTCAGCTGGGCTCCCTTTCCCATGAAATGCCAGACCAGTCTTATGAGGTCCCTTCCAACCTGGCTGTTCTATTATTCTGATTCCCAGAAATGACCTTTTTAAAATAAAAAAAATCTCTCATCATTCAATAATTTAATTATGAAATAAGTTTGAAAGTTTCTGGGCAATATGACTGAATGATATATATCTACAGATATTTTTATTCTGAAATTTGTCTTTCACAAAATGTAGCATGATAAAAAAAAAATTAAGACTTACTAAGACCACTAATACAAGGTCAAGGATGGTGGGAGACTGAGTCTCTGTACTGTAGAATTGTAAAAGAGTATATGATTTTATAGTTAAAGACTATACCATAGTACATACACAAGAAGATCCCCCAGGAGTATAAGTGGTACATTCAACAGTAACTTCTGAGTCTAAATAGTTGAGTATTTTACTGTGAATCATAAGGTGATATAAGGTACAGCCTAGAGGTGTTCAAGGCCAAGTTGGATGGAGCCTTGAGTAGCCTGATCTAGTTGAGAGGCGTCCCTGCCCATGACAGGGAGGTTGGATTAGATGATCTCTAAGGTCCCTTCCAGCCTAGGCCATTCTATGATTCTATGATTCCTTACTTTTGTGCATCAATGGCTCTTCAGTATGGACAATTTCTTCCAAATCCTCACATTTATCTTCTAGTGAAGGGAAAAGGGACAAAGTGGGTTCCCTTGGGTCCTTGTCCTTCCACCTGTTTTGGACATTAAAGCGAGTACACTGCTAATACTGCCAGCTCTGAGTTGCAGCCAAACAAGTAGCCCAGTGAGCCCAGAGCAGTAGCATATGGGTTTTATGCAACTGCTGATATTCTCAGCCTGATAACCATATTAACTTGTGCTTATATTTTCTCAGGCAATCTGAGAATGATGTGCAATTATCCACAATACAATTACCAACAATTAAAAACAGTTGAACACGTTTCCTTATGCCTTTGCAAATGCCATGTCTGACTAATCAGTCCAAGTTCCAGTAGGAAGCGAATACCGTGACCAACAAGCTTACAAAGTGCCCTAATTTCCAACAGTCACATTTGCAGATCAAGCAAAGGAAATCAACACCTCTCAGTAGTGGCTGTTAAGTACAGAAAATAGACCACCTGGACTGTATGGATGAGAAGTGCATTTAAGGAATGAACAAACTGTACATAAGCAGGAAGCTGAAATAAATGAAAGGATGACCGTGATTAGAGGTGGAAGCAGCCTGCACAGCCTGAAAACGTCAGTGAAGGTGGTGCTGGAGCCTATCAGATGTTTTCTGGCATCATTTTCCACAGTTTTCCTATTCCTAAAGGAGCTGGGTCTCTTTAGTTTGGAGCAGAGGAGGCTGAGGGGTGATGTCATTAATATTTATAAATATGTAAAGGGTGAGTGTCAGGAGGATGGAGCCAGGCTCTTTTCAGTGATGTCCAATGACAGGACAAGTGGCAATGGCTGCAAGCTGGAACATAGGAGGTTCCATAAAAATATTAGAAGAAATTTTTCACTGTGAGGGTGACAGAGCACTGGCATAGGCTGCCCAGGGAGGTTGTGGAGTCTCCTCTGGAGACATTCAAAACCCACCTGGACACGTTCCTGTGTGATTTACTGTAGGTGATCCTGCTCTGGCAGGGGGCTTGGACTTTCAAGGTCCCTTCCAACACTGGATATTCTGTGATTCTGTGATTTCTCCTCTGTCGTTAAAGGAAAAATCAGACATGTTACTCTGCATGCTCTGTGACAAGGGCAGTACCCTGCGAGAGCTCTCCCTGGCACAGAAAACAGTCCTTTATGAATTAGAAACACCCATTTCTGAGAGGAAAACAAAGGAAGAAATCAACATATGGGCACTGACAGCACTAAAGCAAAATAAGTTCATAAGAGCCAGAGGAAGAAAGCCAAGGATTTCTCTAGAAGCTTTGTTTTGTGCAGACACCAAGGCTTCAAGCCTTCAAGTGAACCTTCCAAGCTATCACTTCCAGATGAACCAAGAGAAATCCAATATACACAAACTAGAGGAGTCGGATTTGAAAGGATCCCAGATGTGGACTCAGAATCTTTTTTGTTTATTCAGTGACATTTTAAGAGCTCGTGCTGTGCTGTTACAGTGCCAGGTGACTGTCTTCCCAAGAGAGACATGTAGGGGTGGTCCTTAGTAAATAGTAGGGGTTTATTCTGGCCTGTAATCTCAATTTGAGCAATAAGCTATTTCTTCATCTGAGGGTCACATTTCCAACTTCGATTTTCACTTTGCTTTTTTTTTCTACATATCGCATTTTACATTTATTTTTTTGAAAAAATCTGATTTTGAGTTTGGACTTAAATATGTTTTCTTTGTGTGCCCAAAAGAGACACTTTAAGCAAGTCAGGCAGGAGAGGTCAGGATTCAAAAGTGCTTAAAGCCTTAAAACCTCTGTCCAGTTAGGTCTTTACATAGTTTCTCATGATAGTAGATGTCAGAACTGTGAACTTTACAATTTCTATACCACAGTTTCCTCATCTCTAAACAAAAGTTGACGACAAAGGCAAAATTATTAATTTACTTCATTGACATGTCAATCCAGTGTCTAATATATGCACAGTCTCTCAACTGTGAAGATTTCTTGAATTTAAAATGTATTTGATGTTCCCACTTAGGTTCATTTCTAACAGAAGGAGAAGTCTCCCTTCGGTTCTACATTGTTATACACAAAATCAAAATATTCATGCTGGCAAGCTGATGGATGAAAAGCACAGTGCTTGGATGTAGATGAGACACCAGGGACTGCTGTGCAGTACAGAGTAGAAATGAGCATTTGCATGCCAGCACAGATCAGGGATGGCAATAGAAGGGACTGAAACCCTCAAGGCAAACAAGCTGCAAAACAAGCCTCCCAGAGGGCCAGATAGAGAAGGAGAGGGGAGACCGGTAAATAAGAACCAAATAAGAAGGGTTTTTGGTGCCCAATTCCAGGGAAGGATGAGGAAGGGGATATGAAAGTAGTGTTAAATGTAGCTAGACTGGAAAGAGAGAAGACTAAAACCCCAAATAGCAAGGAAGAAGACGTAATGACAAAAAACTAACCAATTGAGTAAGCTGTATAATCATAAGAGGATAAATCATAAATAGGTTAATACGAAGGCGGGAACATAACTTGACTTTCTTTATGTGAACAGCTCCAGCTCACCAGCTATATAGTCAAAATAACCTCTAATATGAAAACAATTCGTAATTACCAAATTCCAACATTCTAACCCTTATCACAGGCTATGTTTACAGATTGTACCAATAACCGGCTTTACCTGCAGTGTAGCCAGGCTACCAAGTGAAGCAGAAACAAAACACTACTTATGGTCCTGGATCCACGTTACATCTATAATTTGACACAGAGATCACAAACATAGTAAAATCTACATGAGCAGTTTACCCCAATATTCAGTCCCCTTCTTTCCAAACCAAATTAACGTGAAGTCTTGTCGACATGGAATTACATTTCTGAGGACTGCCTGATGAACAGATACTTCAGTATTTTATATAAGTAAATGATACAAAAGTAATTTAAGTACCAACTTGGGATACACATTTTGATCCTACAACTCCTACAGTTTAAAGAGATTTCTAGTTTAGAATCAATTTCTTCTAGAATTGTTTTTTTGTGTTGCCTGGAAATAGGCCCTCAGACTACTAACTTGCCCATGGTTTTGGAGCTCCTAAAAGAGTTCTTAAATTTTCACTCACCCTTGACAAACTTCAAGAAGTAAAGAAACTATGACTGGCAGATCACTTGTCTTATGAAAGAAATAAAACAAAGTATGATAGTGGGAATGTTTTTGGGGAAAATGAAATCTGGAGATAGACAACAAATTAACAATTTCCTGTAAATTTGTGAAGTGCCTGTTCCAATGAGTTTTCATTTGTATTAGTAGAAGTCCAGCAGTTCAAAGCCCAGTGGAGAACGATGAATAGCCTGAAATATTCTATGGCTATTTATGTGTTTTTACCAAGAATTTAATTTCTACGCTTAATCAGATATATTTAGGATTTGTATATGTATATTTCTCATGTGGACCACTGACTAGAGATTTAGACTGGAACTACAATAGACAGTTGTCAATGTTACAGTGCCTTCACTAATTTTATTAGTTCAACTAATTGTGTCGTTTCTGTACAGGAAAAGCGCTTAATAAATTGAAGAGTGCCAATTAGAAAGCACTTTTGGTAGTACAATTTATTTCCTTAAGGGAACTTATGTTGTAGAAATCTATGTTTATTAATTTTTTTTATGTCATACAATCATGAAATAATTTAGGTTGGAAGGGACTTCTGGACTTCACCTAGGCCAAATTCCTGGACTAGCAATGTGGTGCTAACTTCAAGGGTAAGTCAGTTTGCTCAGAAGCCAGTGCTTCTCTGAGTACCTCTTCCAGTGCTTCAGCAACCATTGCGAACGTTGCCTTTTTGTGTGCACAACCAGAATTCCCCTTTCTGCACCTGGTGAACATTGCCTCTGACAAGACCTTGGCTACATCCTCTCTCGCTTCTCCCTACCTCAGGAAGTGGAAGGCAGCAAGTAAACTCACCCCTAAAAACCTCTTCTTCTCCAGACTGAACCAGTTTGGAGCTCCCGCAGTCTCTGCTTCTATGTAGGATGCTCCAGCTCCCTGAGCAGCTTGGCAGCTGTCAGCTGAGCCCCCATCCATCTGCACATCTTTCTCTTGACCCAGGGGATCCAGAGCTTGACAGGGTATTGCAAACGTAGTACCGCAAAATGCCAAATCACCGTCCATTATCACTTCCCTTGACTTACAGCCTATGGTGCCAACATTCTTTCTCCTGTAATCACATTTTAAGACCAACTCTTAATCATGTTGAAATCTCTTACAATACTAAAGAATTAAAGCAATAAAATATTGAAAATATCCCAGAGCTATATATTTTCTTTGATAATCTAATTTGGGAATTTCCCTAGGTTGCATGAGTTTCAAGATCTGTATTTGTATCTCAGAGCAGCTAAATCCCTAACATAGACTAATGCTTAAATATAAGAGGTATGTATTACGAAAGAATTTAGGAATAGTCTATCATGTTTCTACAGAAATCACCAAATGTTTTTCTAATATTTATTTTTTTCCTAATTTTATTTGAAATCAGATAATTTTTGAGGATGCTGAAAGGTGATTTGTTTTGTTGGTTTTGCTCTAACCTGAATATAATTTATGTTACTTTTTTTCTTTTTCGCCAAGAATAATATTCACAGGAAAACGTTCAAGGAAGTTTGTCCATTTTTCGCAACAGTCACAACAGGTGTGAAACTTCCTCTCCAAGTGGGGTTAAAAGTTCCTCCCCTTTCAGGAACACCTGAGCAGAGGGAATGCAGCTGAACTGCTTTGTTTAATTAGTCAGTTTATCTGAATTAAGGATGGACACTCCTAGGACAAGCAGTATAAAAGACAGTTGGCGCTACTGAAGTAGAAAAACTGAAGGCTTGTTGGAAGGATGTGCAAGAAAGTAGGTTTCAGCCTGAATTAAGACCTCAGTAAGTAAAAGACTATGTCAAATGAAATTGGTGTGTTTTACTCATATTTATATATTTTACAAGCTGGGATCCTGAATTGGGTCATTCTGAACTAACATGTTAAGAAAAGAATGTGTGTGTGCAGGGGGCAGATGGGTGGTTATTTTGTGCTCTTTTCAAATGTGTGTAAATACCTCATGTTGATATTGGTTGTGATTTGTTTTAAGCTTGTATGACCAGACTCCTTACATGCTGTCTAATATTGCCTCCTTATAATCACTTGGATGGAGCCATATCGATTTTTCTCCCATATTTCAGGCAGAAGGCTACTTTATGGGGTGTGAGTATTATTATTTTTAGAACATATCTACTAAAATTGTCTTGGCACAGAGCAGATTTCAGGTTTTTCTTCTGTTTGTATGTCCATCTTCATACCTGTCACTCTGTTCAAATTACTCAAGATATAGCTTTGAGGTCAGAAAAGAAACCTTGCTAAGTAATGTTAAAATTTTATTCATAACAGACCTTAAAGGTATGAAATGTTTAAGTTCTTTGACCTGTGTAAAGCACTTGCACAACTTCCAGGAAAGGTCTTTTCTTTTGGATAACTTAGTAGTTGTTACTACAGCTGAATAACTGACACTGTGGTTGTTGTTTGCATCAGCAGTGAGAACCCCAGAAGTCCCATCCTTTGAGACAGATAATTAACCACAATTTATTCTTCAGTAAAACTTAGCTTTTACCATAAAATCCCAGAGGCATACTTTTATTCCACAAAATCTTAGTTCATCACATTATGCATAATAGAGCATATTTACTAGCACAGTCTAGTCTAGCAGTGCTACCTCCCACATTAGCATGTATTTAGTAGGATCAGAGAGGTGTGTTAGAACAGGAAGTTCTTATGCAAGACTAAACTGTTCTAGGTGCAGACAATCCGGATAAGTAGAATAAATCAACAATAAAACACCAACAGAAAAAAGAAGAAATATGTTACATGAATGTTGCATTATGAAATAGAAAAAAAGCCAAGCTTGTGCTTTTTAAAATTTCAAGTAAGCATTTGTGCATTGTTAACATAGTTCTTAAAAGAAGAAACTAAGTATGTCTTAAAGGTCGGATCTTCAATTGTTTAAAACACAAATATCATACACTGAAAACAAGTTTGGATTTTCACTTGTCTTCTAGGGTTATTACTTATATTCTGCTCCTTGTTCCATGCACCAAGATTAAGTATGGCTTCTTTTGATTCTGCATTAGGTTCAGATGCATATAGAAAAAGATTCCCTGTGGAAAATAGGGATGTATGGCTGGATGGCCAATATACTTGAATGAGTATTGAAATTTCTTCTATTATTTCATGAAAGTTTTAGTCTCTTTTACACTCACACGAATTTCCACGGAGATGCCATTCTGGTACAGGAGATGTCATGAACATCGGTATGCTGTCTCTTGAGATCAGAGATTAATCATGGAGCTGAATACTTGTATATTGTTTTCAGCTACAGCCTGCGTCCCTCTAGACATGTAAACTAGTTTAACTTGACCAATGGAGGTTCAACAGCCTTTGATATTTAACCCTCTAGCTCAATGTTTTCAGCGCTTTTGCCTTGTTAATAGGAAAACTCCTTAAGACTTAAGGATTTTAGTGCAGTGTGTGTACAGCCTATTTTTCCTGTCTGTTGCTGCTTCTATGGTGGCTGTAGGAGCACAGCTGAAGTCTCTCGGTCTGCTTCTGTGCTGCGCCTTTCCCTGTGTGCAGCTCTGTGGCCCCTGGGCTGCTGCACCTAACTGTGCCTCTTGTCTCTGAGCCAGTTTGGATCCTCTCCACTCCGATCTCCCGTAAATCCAGCTCCAGGCTGGCATGATGATTGCTCAGTGACTGCAGATTAACAAGATTATATGGGGGTTTATTTGGCATATTAGGTTTAGTTCAACACAAGATTTAGGCGGAATTGAAGGGTTCAAAACCAACCTTATAAAAGCCCAGCCAACTTTAAAACAAAAGTCATATATGTGAAGCTGATAGCCCTTAGCACGGTAGATAACTTTCTCTAAGCACCTACTGCTTCTGCAGTAGCCCTGGTGCTCACTTTGGATTAAAGTGAGAGAAACAGCCTCAACCAGGAACCCACTCTGAGTGTGATGAGAAGTTCTCTGAACAACCACACTTACTGTGTGCCCTAATGCGGCAGCTAGGACCAGGCTGACAAAAAGAGGCAGCAATAGATGCGCAGCTGGAGAAGCAGCTTCAATACCCTTCTCAGGGACTTTCAAAGTCTTGCTCACCCCAAGACACAGTCTGCCAGCTGCTTTTGAATTGCAGAAGGAATTAGGACTGTGTGAGTCTGCAAAAGAGCATATCAATAACATTTTCTTGTGCCTCTTTGGAACGAGTGTCTCCCAGGCTGTGAACCTGGCTCTGTACTGGGGTGCTGTGCCTGTTTATGCCACAGCCTCAAGCTTTCCATTGGCTACATTTTTTTTTTTCCCTAGTGAACCTCATCTTCATTGCTGCATACGGGGTACCACTTTTATCAGGACAGGCTGGAGCCATGCCTTTCCAAGTATCTCACAGTCTGAGCCTGATCTATGTAGGAGCTAAAAGAACGGCACCAAATTTCCTTATGCTGAGGAAGAGACTGAAGCTGTTTCCCACTTCCTAAGCTGTTACAGTTGATGATAGTGGCACTACTGGAGTGATAAGTGTCCTGGGTTTTAGGAGGAATACAAAAAGGCAGTGAGTGTGAGCCTGTTTCCATGAAGAATGGCTGCTGGCATCATCTTCACAGCAGGCTTCTGAGCTGTAAATCTCCAAAGCAGTAAGAAGTGATTATAAGAGACAAACTCAGCAGAACACTCTGTGACTCACTGTCCATGGTTTATGCTTCTCTTTAAAGTGTTTTGAGAAAAACTACTCGGAAAACTACTGAGCCATAGTCTTGAAAACTAGTGTAATTCTTCAGTACTTCATTAAAAAAAATCACTTAAGCCTAGAATAATCCTGTTCTGAGGAGGTCAGGAGATTCCAACAAGATGAGATGCAAATGTATTTCATGACTAATTGGGACTTGTCCTTTCTTTGGATGAAGAAAATAAGATAAGAACAGCAAACAAAAGTGCTGTGACCTCCCTACAAAGAAACTATATATCTACTGGATAGTGAAGTAGAATGCTAATCTTGGGGCTTGTAGTCACTACTGCGTAAATATTTAATATCAGTGATAATGGCTCTTTGGGAAAAAGGGTGTATCACCCATAAGTGTTAATAGCAGTGCCAGTAAAGTCTGCTGGATCTGAGCCAGAAGATCTGGCAGATGTTAGAGGAAGCACAGTTAGACTCTTAAGTGAGGCATTAATGTGAATACAGCAGAGTGTTCTCTGTCAGTGCCTATTCAAGCTGGATAATGCTGAGTCCATGGAAGTTGCTAATCTCTGTGAAAGTTGTGAGCCCAAGACTGAGCTGCAGTAAAGTTCAGACAAGGAAAGATACCAATTTGAAAAGAATTCTGAAAGAATCAGCTAGATTCTGGAGTAAATGTTAAATTTAATTAATTCACTAGCATTCAGGTGACTGGACCTAGAAAATACAGAATTTCTGAGATGTGCCTATTCTTTAAGTACTCAGTTTGCGTGTTCCTCAGAACTCTCTGTAAGGCATGATCAAAGAAAAATAGCAAGTACACAACTGGATATTTCACTGAATACTAATTCCATGCTAGTGTGCTAATGTCTAAACCAGGAAACTTCTTTTTCTTCTTAGCCTAAAGATCTTCTAAGATAGATGTTACTGTATTTTTAAGGCTTTTGTTGCAGATTGACAAGAAAACTAATGAAACAAAGCAAATAAATGCATGCCTTGTCTAACGACTTACTATGCTGATCTTTCTTTCATCTTTGTTCTAGTATAATTAATTGGTTAATATTAAGCCAACAGATGAGCTTAGTTCGTGCACATTTCTTCACCTGCTAGCTGACTTTTCTTACGTACCGTTCTGCTTTCTCCCTCCTAAGAAACTTAAGGCTCAGTACTTATCACCCCAATGGAGAGAGTGAATGTGCAGGACATAGGAAGCGTTTGCTTGGTGAGTGGAGATGTATGTTTTACAATATATTTTGTTGCCATACTCAAGATTGACAGTGAGTTCTTAACAGTTTCTAGCCAACTGGGGCAGCAGGCACTCCTCCCCCACCTCCATCAGCCATCCAGTGACTGAAATTCAACTTGCAAACATAGGGGTTGGCTGTCTGCTGACTGGGAGGGAAGGAAGAGGCTCTTCACTTTCTCAAGTGTCAGCACAGCAGAGGATGCCCAGCACTCGTTCATCTGTTTGCTGATTCACAAAAGGTTTGTTTTTAAGGGAAATCTTCTGACTGAGAGGATTTTGTGCATGTAATGCCACAGCTTTTATCTTCTGAAGTCACTGGTCTGTAATCACGGCATTCCTTGGAGGCAACAAATTCTCTAATGCTTTTTTAATTGAAGTAAGTATAGATCAATCATATGCTAACTTTGCAAGTAGTTTTATTGCAAATTGCTTCTACCTTCAAACACAGTAAAATGTTCATTATAAAAATAAGTAAATAAATCACAGGGAGTTTCATCTCCTTGGCACAAATTGAGTTGTAAACTTGGGGTCTGGCATAGGTATTGTAACTAATTCACAAGGAAATAATTCTACAACAGGAAGATCTAAAGACAAAAGGGAGTAGGTATGATGGTTTCTTAGAGTATCTAGTAATGTATGTAGAAATTTGCAACAGATGGGGACGCTTGTATCCTTGCTTATTTGTATTTAAGAGGGCTGATTGAATATCTGTGTTAGTTAAAACGAATTTCTCCATTTGATTTTATGGGTTCTATTTTAGGTCTAATTATGTTTTTAAAACTGTGAAGGATATTTTCTTAACAGAAAGGCAGGAAAGCAGGGTTGAGAGATTTTTTTGCACCATATCCTAGTAAAATAAAGACATTTCTTGGTCAAGGGACATAGCTCTGTTTTACATGTGTTACTCATTGTGAGGCACTTCATGGAGGAATGACTTAAGCTGCTCTCCTGGAAAAACACTGAAGTACTATAGGGCTTAAGTTGAGGTTCTGAACTTGTAGCTCATTCTATCTGTTATCTTTCTGAATCTGAGGATAGAAAAAAAAAAATCATGTAGAGCACCCTTTGCTTAGACACATAGTGTGAAAGGCAATCAAAGATCTCAGGCTGCCTCAAGTCTCTCAGAGGAAATCAAAAAAACAAACCCATCTCTTTTTAATAACCTTTGCTGTTAACTGATTTGGAGTAAATTGTCACTTCAAAATTAAGAGGAACAATATCCAAGGCCTATATGATACTTTTCTTCCTGAAAGTGTTTTTTAGGGCATCTGTCCTCAGAGGAAGATGGCAAACACTGTCCAAACAGGTGGAGTCTGTAGGCTTGCTTACAGGTGTATTTTGAACTTTATTTCTCTGCATTTGTTCAGAAATGGTCTCATTTCTGTGTCCAAAGAAGGGGAGCAAAGCTGGTGAAGGGTCTTAAGAGCAAGTCTTATGAGGAGCGGTTGAGGGAACTGGGGTTGTTCAGAGGGGATAAAGGGGTTACCTTGTCACTCGCTACAACTATCCAAAAGAGGGTTGTAGAGAGGTGCTGGTGGATTTCTTTTCCCAAGTGACAAGCCCTAGGACAAGAGGAAATGACCTCAAGTTGTGCCAGGTGAGGTTTAGACTGGACATTAGGAAAAGTTTCTTCACTAAAAGGGTGGCTAGGCTGCCCAGGGAAGTGGTTGAGTCACCATCCCTGAAATTATTTAAAAGATATGTACAACTGGTACTTAAGGGCATGGTTTAGTGGTGGACCTGCCTTTGCTAAGTTAAGGGTTGGACTTAAAGGTCTAAAGGATTTTTTCCAACCCAAGCAATTCTATGGTTCTATTCAAGGGTTGTCCCCAGTGCTTTGGAGTGCTGCATGATGGCTCAATCCTCAAAATACTTTATTTGGATGAGCTAAAAAATCCACTTGCACTATGTCAGAGTTCAAAGCTCTAAGACTACAAAGTTGGAAGTTAGACTGGCCAAGAACTGCAGTTTGGTAGTAAGCACTTCCCTCATATTAGTAGACTTAGTGAATATATTTAACTGTAACAGAAGAGGATGAGTCAAAATGTTTGTAAAATTCAAATGTTTTCATTAGTCTCAGCTATCTGCAATGGTTGGTCTGGCCTTGTTCAGTACCATTGGCAGGGAACAGGAGAGCCAGCTGATGCTAGTGTCTGCATGCAACCCTGTTTGCTCCTTACGCAACAAGACCTGACATGTCCCAGGCTTCTAGTCCAGAGCATTAGCTTTCACTCTACAAGCCCCTGTTTAGTCTTTCCAACTTCATGTTCCCCATTCATCCCTTCCTTTGCTGCTCACACTGAGGAAGAGTTTTGATCTCCAGACTGGAGACGAGATTTGTTCCGTGTTGTTCAGCCACAGTGATGAGAAGGCAAGGGGAGAAGAGGAAGAAGGTGGACATATAGAAAAACAAAGGGGAGGGGGAAAGAATCTATTTATCAGTTCTGGTAATCTGTGTGGATTTTGGGTAGGAGTTTTATGAGGTTTTGTTAAGGTTGGTTTTTTTGGAGGGGTTGTTTTTTGGTTTTGGGCAACTTTTTTCTTTCCAAAACAAAACTTTCCAAATAGCACTGTGTTGAAGCATAGAGTGGTCTCCTCTAACCAGTGCCAGACTCCAGTAACCTGGTTATTTCTCTATACCAGAGGTGTATATTTCCTAGTAAGTCTCATGTTATAGTAACGAAATGTCAAATTATAGGTTCTAATCTTCAGTGGCTTGCCATACATTTTTAATATTCAGTCCTCCTTCATAGTAAAAAGAGAGACAAGTAAGAAATAGAAATTAACTCCCTATTTCTGGTGCTAGGCTATAAGTCAAATTTCTTGAAAACATTTTCCCTCTACTTCCAGCTTTCAAGTCAGTCAAAACTAGTCCATCAATAAGAAGAAAATGGACTGGTAAAGGAGCGTGTGTTTGTTTGATTTTTTGGATTTATTTTTTTTCCCCCTCTTGCCTCACTTAACTGAAATAGAAAAATCCTACCAAGGAAAATGTCTCTCTCACGGCTTTGTCTTAGCAGCCTTAAGTTGTTCCTCATTCCTAACACTGGTGTTAGAGCAGAGAGGGCAATGAAGATTTTTGAACCATCCTAGACTTTTACTGGGAAGAAACTTTATGAACAAACACCACAGACAATGGGTAGAAAGAAAAATAGTAGAGATTTGTTTAACTAGGGAGTTGTCAAATCAGTTTGCTGTAATTGCAGAAGGATTCTGTGTTGCATCATAGACTTTGGGGAAGAAATGTTTATTACTGTTCCATTACTTTATTACTTTCTCTTAGTTTACAAACTGGCAACAGGGTTTTGGGGTTTTTTTGTGGTTGTACAAGAACTACATGTTTTTAAGTTTCAAAGGAAGAACAATATTGGAAGATACCTTCATTTCCAGCTGAAAAAAAAAAATCAGGCTCTATAATAGGAAGTTATTCCAGGACAAATTTTTGGATTGCAAACTGCTTGCCAAAAGGATTAAAAAATAAATATTGGAGCTCTTGAGCAAGTGAAGCAGATAGAATCAGATCATAACACAGAGCATGTATTGCCAGAACCCTTTGAAGACAGTGATATCAGCTCTTGTACTCGGACAAATGGCTTGCAGTCATCCTACACTGCTACAGAAACCAAGTAGTTCCACTTCATGCAAACCCGCACAACAGTAACCTTGAAGAGGAGCAACAATAGTTAAAAGTGTTTTGTCTGTCAAACTGTCAATGTTTCAAGGCAATCCCTGCAAACATGAAATAACATGTTGTAAAGAAGAGGGTAGATAAAAAGAAAGTCACAGTGAGATTCCTCCCTCCTTGGGTTTTGGAAGAAAAGTTAATCAGCATGTGATCAAAAGTTGTGAGGTCTTGTTCTCAATCTCTGCAATTATTTGAATCTGTCACTTTATACTTTTTACTACTCATATCTGCAGGCTTCACTCACTTTGATTTCCAAGCATTTCCTTGGCAACCTGGGTAGAACAAAAATTTGTATTGGTAATTAAGATCACTTCAGCTTAGAGGTGATGGTGAATGAGGATAGGTTTGGATGGTCAGTGTCTAAATGCAGTCAGAGTCTTCTCTATATTCACTTTCACATATAGCCCACCACAACAAAGGAATGTAGATCTGAGGAATAACATCATATATAATCTGCTGTCTCAAATATCTGCAGTCAATCAAAGACTTGTGTAACACAAACATGTCTTGATTTGGCCAGAGGGCTGTGGCTTCTGTGGAACTATGTGTACTGACATGAGTCAGAGCAAAGATGTGCATGTAAGTATGCTGCAATCTAACCTCTGATTTGAGACATTATGTTGTCCTCAGTGTATCCTATCCCACAAAGGATAGTAGGCTTTAATCAACAAATGTAGGTCAGGACAGAGATAACCTAATGAGATTTGAATGCCAAAGGGTCTGGTGTGGCAAAAAGTCTTCGGCATTAGTAGCTGCTGTTGTAGATTCTGCAGTGAAGTGTGAGCATAAAGTAATGTCCCCAGGAAGATATGAGGAACAGCACATTATATATTATAGAATCATAGAACAATTCAGGTTGGAAAAGACCCTTGGGATCATCAAGTCCAACCATTAACCCTACACTACTTGATTCCACCTGGAATCAAGTCTAAATTACTAACACAGAGAGAAAGGAATTGAAGAGTTAAAGCAAAAGTTTCCAGCCAAATTGAGGCTGGGATAATTGCAGGCAACAGGATGCTGTGCTAGTGCTTTGTAGCTGGAGGGGAAAAACAGTATTAAACAAAATGAGTAAGTGACAAACCAAGCCACAAGGTTGTGGGCACCATGGGGCAGAACTGAGCCTCAGATAACATCATGTCCTGGTCTTGCAGAAGTATGAGGAAAGGCAAGATGGGGACAGCAGCTTGAGGAGCTTCGGGAATGAAATTTGTGCCTTGACAAAATTCTGTGAGGGGTGGATCAGGAAATTATAGTTTAAAAAGAACAGCCACAGGAGACTGAATGGAGATCGCTGAAACTTTCCAAATTTCTGTTTCAATAGAAGTGCAAAGTCTCTTTCCTCCCTCAAGGATTGTTGAGAGTGTATCAAATCAGTTGACACCATCACTGAACTATTTCAAGGAGTTACATATATTCAGAGTGTTTCATGAAAATAGCACCTATGTCTGTAGTGTATGGGTTATGTGTCCACCCAATGCAGTCATGATGGCAGTGAGAGAGGTTAAGACTGTCATCATTTTGCTTCCTTTTGCTCTTTCTTACAGGCTGCCTCTTTTGCAACAGTAATTGCTCAAGTTAGGGGTTTTTTTTTAGTGTTCTTGCTTCCATGGGTTATGCTTTTGCAGCCTAATGAAAAAATTGGGCAAGTTTCCAACTATTATTAACTGTTTGGGAACTGATTTGTTCCTTGTTAGGGGAAAAAAGAAGAAAATGCAAACAGTATATTAACTAAGGAAACATCATCATGAATTTCAGTTTAGACAAATTTATGGTGTTTCCCTCTTCTGTGGTGGCTCTTCTCCCTCTGTCTGTTACGGTCTTGGGTACAAGTTGGAGAAACTGAGTGTAGTGGTATTATTAACATGTTTGCTTGCAGATTATCAGCTTGTTCTGGTGCAGCTGATAAAATAGTATGGATTCTATTTAAATGTCATATCATTTGTTGATAATCAGTTATTAAAATACAGGGTGGATATTTGCTCTCAATGTTTCTTCAAAACACCACATTATGCTTTTCATATTGTTTAGTCTGAAGCTTACAAGTTTAGTCTGAAGCTTAAATTCCACATGGAAGACTGTTTCAGGAACAGGACTAATTTGTTGTCTTCATATCACTAATTGATACATGACATGTTATGGAAGACTAATGAGCAGTTTTAGACTTCATCTATTGAGCAGACCTCTTATTGTTGTATATAAGACATATGAGTTTCATGTTCAGAATTTAATTGTTGGGAGGGCTGGGGAGGAGAAAAAGAAAAAAATGTGTAAGACACCCGATGCATCTGCCACGCACAAACTTTTGTTGTGCAATGTTAGTGAACAAAAGCCACTCTGAAAGTCTAATTTGCATGCAGTGGACTGGGGAAGAAAAGGGAGCAGGCATGACAGACTTTTGTGATATTTAGTGCTCTGATAGGTTGTATTCCTTAGCTACAGAAAACAGGCAAGTAAAAGAATCTATATATTTTTACATAACTACAGTATTTCCTGTTCCAGGTCTTTAGCAATAGATAGCCAGAAGCTGTCAGACCCCTCTTCCCCAGAGACACGAAAGTATATCACAACTGACGTAGAAACAGCATAAGCAATTATCAAATAAGATGTGAGTGAAGGGAAGAGAACTTTAATAAAACCCATTCTGAAATGGAAGCAAACAATAGAACAGGGAATTTCATTGCACGAAGCTTGAGAGGATGGAGAAAATGTGAAGGAAAAAGAAATTAAATGTTGCCCCAAAGGTAAACTAATAACAAGGTAAACTAATAACACAAGGTAGCCTGACAGCAGTCTAGTCTTCTTCAAGATGTGATTGACTACCTCTGCTCTTTGTTTCCCAATCTGTCTCTTGCTCCAACAGTAGGTATTTATATCATAGGACCTTACTAGCAACAGTAAGTTGCTTCTGTAGTGCTCCATTTTGTTGATAATTCCCCATTGCTGGCTTCCCCAGTGAATAGGTCTGGCTGCAGTGTCCTGATTCTCCCTGACCTGGAGCATCTGGCTCCAGCTCAGTTTTGCTTCTGCTCTTAGTGATCTCTTGCACCAATTCCTGGCAGCGCTGCAGCACCTTGGGTAAAGCGGAGAATTTTACCACAGCGGACATCTTCTGTGCAGAGCAACTTCTCTTTAAAATAAATACACCACACCACTATGGGTATGGGAGAAATGTAAGGCTGAGGCTGTCTGTTACAGCATTAGATGAGAGGAGGTTCCTTGGGCACATTAGGAAGATTATGGTGCAACCATAGTGGTGATTTTGTTTGGATTGCGGTAAACAAAGACATGTTCTGGCTTGTGAGGCAGAGAAGTCTTGGAGCATGTGAACTGGATGTCTCGTAAAGTTGAGGAAAATGAGAACTGTTTTGATGACTTAAATACAGCCTGAAGCATTATTGCTTAATGTGGCACAACAGGAGTGTGCCCAAGGAACCAAACAGTTGATGCACAAATGTGTGTGTAAACCAGCACAACTTAGCTTAGACTGTGTACGGCTGATAAGTCTCACAACAGAAGTTTCCAGAATAGCCACCAGAAAAGCTGAAATTGAGAACTTCATGTACTGATCCTATAGAACTTATTTTTTGTTCCAACATTCTATGGAAATATTAATAAATTGAAGTGCAAGAGAAGCATGGAAAGTGGATCCAAACACATACTGTAAGTTAGGAAGTCCCTAAGAAGTCAATAACCAGAAGCCAGACAAGTGAACTGGGGAAGGCTTTTCCTGCACTTGCTTTTTTCTCATTGCATCCTTGAATAGCCACTACTAGCAATTATAAGACATGACTACAGGGCTGAACCTAATAGAGTTCTGGCTGGCTTTATTACAGTGAGACTGTTTGTGCAGCTATCTGTACCTTGTAAAGGTTTTGCAGGGAAAGGAACAACTCAAGGGAAAGCACACATGTCCTCCATAAGCTAAGAAGTCCTTTGTACACTTAGTCTCACACAGTCACATTCATAATTTCTGTCCTTCTCTGCATCTTTAGGAGGAGGCAAGGTCCATAACAAAATGTACTGATGGCTGCAGTCTGGATCGGTACTAACATAAGGACTTTTAAGATTTATTTTAATGCTTTGCTTGTTTTGTCTGACTCAGAGAACTGAACTGACAGCTTCCTGGGACTATCCACAGTAATTTAAAGATCTTCCCAGAATATCTACCTGTGAGTCCATTACTGTATATATATTAAGGTGTTTTTCTACATTGATCAATGTGCATATATGAGCAATTCATTTTATCCGTCACTTCGAACACAAAGACTCCACGACCTCTGCAATCAGCTTTAGATTTGATTGTCGCCAGTACACTGTTAAGCAAACACTCTTCTCACATTTGCCCTCCTTTTCCAAATATCTCAATGGGTTGAGCAATACAATCCTCAGACTGACAGAATGTTTTGGACTAGAAGGCACCTTTTAAAGGTCATCTAGTCCAATTCACCTACAGTAAGCAGGGACATCTTTAACTAAATCAGGTTGCTCAGAGCCTCAACAAGCCTGACCTTGAATATTTCCAGGGATGGGGCTTCTACCACTTCTCTGGGCAACCTGTTGCAGTGTTTCACTGTCCCCATTGTAAAAAAAATTAAAAAAAAATTCTTTCTTATTTCTAGTCTAAATCTACCTTCTCTTAGTTTACAACCATTACTACTTGTTGTATTGCAACAGGCCCTGGTAAAAAGTCTGTCCCTCTCTTTCTCATAGGCCCACTTTCAGCATTAAAAGGCTGCTGTAAGGTCTTCCTGGAGCCTTCTCTTCTCCAGGCTGAACAACTCAAACTTTCTCAGCCTTTCCTTCTAGGAGAGGTGTTCCAGCCCTCTGATAATTTTTGTGGACCTTCCGCTGGACGCACTCCAACACGTCCATGTATGTCTCTTCTGTGCTGAAGACTCCAGATCTGAGTGAAGCATTGCAGGTGAGGTCTCATCAGAGCAGAGTAAAGGAACAGAATTACTTCCTTTAATCTGCTGGTCACACTTCTCTTGATGCAGCCCAGCATATGATTGACCTTCTGGGCTGTAAGCATTCATTGCAGATTACATCTGGCTTTTCATCCACTAGTACCCCAAGTCCTTCTCCACAGGGCTGTTCTCAATCACTTCATGCCCCAGCCTGTATTGATACTTGGAACTGCCCCAGCCCAGGTGCAGGACCTTGCACTTGGCCTTGTTGAACCTCATGTGATTCACATGGGCCCACTTCTCTAGCTTGTCCAGGTCCGTCTGGGTAATACTCTGTCCCCCAGGCATGTCAACCACACCAGCTTGGTGTCATCGACTGTGGGTGCATTTAATCCCACTATGCTGTTGATAAAGATATTAAACAGCACTGATCCCAGAATGGAACCCTGAGGGACACCACTGGTCACCCATCTCCATTTGGACACTGAGCCATGGACCACCACCCTCTGGATGTGATCATCCAACTGATTCCTGATCCACCAAACATTCTACCTGTCAAATCCATATCTCTTTAATTTAGAGAGAAGGATGTCAATGGCCTTACAGAAGTTCAGATAGATAGACAACATCCATAGCTCTTCCCTTGACCACTGATGTAGTCATTCCATCATAGAAGGCCACTAGGTTGGCCAGGCAGGACTTGCCCTTGGTGAAGCCATGCTGACTGTCTTGAATCACTTCCTTGTCCTCTGTGTGCCTTAGCAGAGCTTCTAAGAGAATCTTGGTCTTCCCAAACACAGAGGTGAGGCTTACATATTAATAGTTCCCAAGGTTTTTCTTTCTACTATTTTATAAAATAGGTGTAATATTTCCCTTTTTCCAGTCACCAGGGACTTCATCTGACTACCATGAGTTTTCAGATATGAAGCATGGCTTGGCAACTACATCAGCTAATTCCATCAGACTCTGATGCAGCACGTTCAAGTTCCTCAGGTGGTCACCAACGTGATCTTCTCTTACAGTGGAAGGGCATTTTTTTCCCCTAATTCTGGTCTTGCTGTCCATCTACTTGAGAGGTGTGGGAAGAGAGGCTGTCAGTGAAAACTGAAGCAAAAGTGTTGTTGGGTACCTCAGCCTTCTCCTTGTCATAAATCATAGAATGGCATAGGCTGGAAGGGACCTTAGAGATCATCTAGTCCAACCTCCCTGTTTTGGGCAGGGACGCCACCTCTCGACTAGACCAGGCAACACATGGGGACCGAGCAGGAATTGAACCCGCGACCTCGGTGTTGGTCCTTGTCAGCACCGTGCTCAAACCACTGAGCTAACCAGTCCATTGTTACTAGCTTGCCAGTCTTACTTACCAAAAGAGTAGGCTTTCTTTAACTCTCCTTTTCTGGTCAACATAGCTGTAGAAGCCCTCCTTACTAATCTTCACAACCCTTGCCAAGCCCAGCTCAAGCTGCACCTTGGCCTTCCTAACTCCATCCCTACACAAGTGGGCAGCTTCCCTGTACTCTTCCCAAGATACTAGTCCCTGCTTCCATTGCCTGTGCAGTTTCTTCTTGCCTTTTAGTTTGATCAGCAAGTCTTGACTCAGCCATGCTGGTCTCTTGCCTTCCTTGCCTGATTTCTTACACTTGGGGATTGAGAGCTCTTGTACTCTATCAAAAGCATCCTTAAAGATCTGCCAGCTCTGCTCTGCTCCCTTGTCTCTGAGGGCATGTTCTCAGGGGATCCTTTTGACTAACTCCTTGAAGAGCTGGAAGTTTGCTTTCCTAGAATTCAAGGTCCTGACTTTACTCTTTGCCTGACTGATATCCCTCAGGACTGTGAACTCCACTAGTGCACTGTGAATGGTGGTATTACTCTGGCATTTGATGAAATTAATTTTATGCAGAAGTAGTTAAATTCAGCAGTATGACCAATATCCAGTTTAGCATGGTGTTTTAGCATTTGCATAACCTGCTTGTGTGCTTGGGTGTCATGTTCTTGCCTCCTATATTCGTCTGAAACAGTGAATTACCTTTGACAGACAGAGTCACACAAAGAACTTAAAAACTGGATTTTCATTACAGTCATAAACAAGAGTTGAAAGAATATATACCCAAAACTCTTCTATGCAATTACCAATTATTTCAATGCTTACTTTGGTGATAAGCTCATAATTTTGTACATTCTTCCTGATGGCTTAGTGTATACTACCTATAGATTCCTATTTCTTTTCTCAGGTTAATGTTTTATTGATCAACAACATAAATTTTAACATGAAAATAATGCCCCTTGGACCAACAGCAAAGTGGAATGCAGTGACATAGTGTTCCAGGTTTATTTATTTTTTTTTAAATACATGGCATGAGTCATGCACTTGGATATAATTCAGTCGCTATCACATCCTGTTGGTATAACTGGCAATGAAACTTGAGTCTCGTGAAATGTCCCAGGTTCTTCAGATAATCTAGTGTTGATCTTACTGTTAACGACTTGCCTTATATCATATAGGTGTTCCTCCTCTCATCTACTACTTTTACGCTATGAAATTACAGTAGCTTGCTGTTGTGGTTTAACCCCAACTGGCAACTAAGCACCACACAGTTGCTCATTCATTCTGCTCCTGCCAAAACCAGTCCACTTTCTCAACTTGCAAACCTTCAGCAGTAAGAGAGCAGAGATCAACTCCAACTGAATGTAAAAGCCAGGGCTTGAGACTCACTAGACCAAAAAGTTGCTAAAATGGGAAATGCTTGAGTATGAGGGAAGTGGAAAAGGTGGAAAGAAACCTTACAGAGCAGCTGGTAGTAGCAACCCAAAGAGAGGACACTGGGTAATCATGTGTTATGTAGATACATAACTTGGTCCTTTTATGTTACCTGAGAAGCTGTCTGGAAGCCAGTGCAGTTAGAAGAAGGGTAGGCTATCCTCCTGCTGAGCTAAGAGCCACTCACCGTGATACCCTCCTGTGGGGTTTAGGCATCTTTTCTGTAGGCTCAGGGTGCATTTGTCAACAGTAGTAATTAAAGCCCGTAACAGTGCAGTGTCAAACACTGCAACAGTCCTTGGGGAGGCCACTGTTTCTGTCCCTCCACCCTTAACTACAAATTTGTGTTATGTTCATTACAATCAACACCACAGGGAGGGCATAAGATACAAGTTTTATGGAGCTGTTTCGTAGGACAATGTAGGGGATTTGAACTGATGAGCAGTTACACCTGAGTCATCCTCCTGCAGGAGACATGCTCAGCTTCTTGTAGAAATGGGCTCTAAATGTAGTGAACCTTGTGTCAAGGAGTAACGTAAGTTTGCCTGTTAGAGAAGTTATTCTTTCACTCAGTAGGAAAATTCTGGATCCAAAATAATGGATTTCTGTCAATGCCCTTTTGTTCCACAGAAATAATTAGGTGGTTAAGAAGTATTGCTTGCCATCCTGAGAGAAGATTGATAATTAAGTTTCCTGCAGAAAAACTGTTCTACAATTTGACTGCAACTGAAACAAAGATGATCTTATTTATGGAAAATTTCTTCTGCTGTTACTAACGCTAACCAGCTGAAAGTTTCCTGCTTTTGACAATAAAGATACTCTACTACATCCTTGTAGTGTCATCCACCTCCCCTTCTGGGGATCGCAGTTCAAACAACTATGGTTTCTGGAGCAGAAAAACATGGAATGGAAACACTGTTACGCTCAAGATTAGTGTTTCTTGGCAAAGAGGAAGCATTCCCTAGATCTACTAAGAATTTACTATTAGTTGTGAGCTTGTTAATATAATTGCAATTTTAAGTTTCTCATTATTAGCCCAGATCTATTTATTACAGAGAAAGTGAATAACAATGTGTTATGCACACACACGCTCCTTAGATGCTGCTCTTCTCCCTGGGCATTGTGCTCACCCATCCCCTGCTCCTCTGGGCCCTGTGGTTGATGGTTTCACCCTGGTGGGGGTGAGTTCTGAAAAGCCTGTGCCTCAATACCTTTGTTTGGGTTTTTTTTCTACTGGTCTGCAGCTCCACATGACATCTGAATTTACTATTTAATGATGTCCTCTGTGCATGTTAGATACTATTCCTTTGACTGCCAGTCATCTGGTAGCAGTGGCCAGGTTCAGCCAAGACCCCTGATCTGCAGACAATCCCCTGATGATGAAGCAGATCTGGGATTCAGAGGAGAACTAAAGCCAGAGTTGGTCACAGCCCTATGAGCAATAGGCAAGTCCATAGTGATGAGGCAGGTCCAAGTTTGAACTGCGAAGTCAGGCCTGTTGGGTAGGGTAAAGTTCTGGATCAGCTTAACCTGGACTGAGGACAATAGCTGAGA
Organism: Apaloderma vittatum; assembly: GCF_000703405.1. NCBI lineage: Eukaryota > Metazoa > Chordata > Aves > Trogoniformes > Trogonidae > Apaloderma > Apaloderma vittatum. Next base: position 23,912 of record NW_009715284.1, read on the forward strand.
AAATCCCCTGTACTCCTGCATGAAGGTGGAGGGGAGTCCCAGCTGCTCAGAGAGGTTCTCCTCAGGGCTGGGTGCTTATGCTCATCCTTTAAGCTGGCCCTGAGCCCAGGACGGGCTATGTGCTCAGCACCCTGATACCAAGAACTGCTGAAAATGGTAATAACTAACAGACTTTGACCCCAATATGTTCTGAAATGCAAAGCAGGCAATTCAGCCATTAGACTTTCCAGTATTTCATAACCCCTGGAAATGTAAGGGAGTTTTACATCTTTACATTCACCTAACCAAAACCTACCACGTGTGACAAAATGTTTTGTTGGTAATGTTTCTAAAGTTAAGCAAAAGATAATTAAATCCACTGGAAGTCGCAGCTAAAGCTTGGGAGAGGCAGAAGGATTTATCTCACTAGTTTTTTCTTTTGTTTTCCAATTCCTCAATGTGAAAGAAAAACACCAATATTCACAACATGCAGATTTTTTCCTTATTTACATATGAAGCTTTAATTACACAAATTAAGGTAATGATACTTTAAAAACAATTCTCATATTACATTATCTTACAGGGCAATACTTGGATAATACCTCTTAGCCCTCAAGACAATAAATGGAGAGCTGCTGCTTGCCAGCTTTCATGAATCTGGGGAGAGAATAGTTTGTTACACAAAAGATGTCTGTATTATTTTAAGTCCCTAGATAGAGGAAAAATGAGATATCAGATCTGAAACTACAGCTAGACAAGCTAAAAGGGTTTGGCAGCTTGAAGCCATGTTGTGATTGGGACTATTTAAAATAACTAGGCAGGCTGGATAGGCAAATGTTTGACAAAGTTTATTTTCCTAGCTTGATATCCAGGACTAACTTTCACAAGAAAGCAACATGAGTATATATTTCTACTCCAGGCTTGCTCTGCATCCTTTTTAGGCACATTCAGCATTGAGAGGAATGTGTGGACTGCAGGCTTGAGCAGTTCTCGCTGCTCCCAGGGGGCTGGAGCTTGAGCCCTGCAACTCAGGTTTTGAGTCAAGAGACTGCCTGAGATTGCAATGAGTCTAAGGACATTTTGTTTCATTTCCCCCTTTGCAGAGGTCAAGAGTGATGCCTAAGGCTAGAAGCAGTCATGGTGATGAGGCTGATCCTTGTGTGAGTCAGCACATGGAACTTCACCTGGAGGGTTAGCAATTTAAATATTTCAAAAAGATCACTGCTTCTCCTCTGAAGATTTCAAGAGGGGTAGTAAACCACTCCTAAAAGTGTAATAGGACTGGTGATTGGAAAATATGTTTCAGTAGAAAATGTCTTTCTGTTCTCGATGCCTATAATGAGACTTTAGGAAAAGATGTGTACACATTCCATCTATTGGGGTATATCTAAACTGCTGGAAGAAGGTTTTGCAACTGCTTGAAGGGGGGAGGAAGGCTCAAGCCCTCGGTACCCTCGTTTCCTTTCTTACAGCATTAATAAAGACAACAGAAGCTGGTCAAACACCAGTCTTGAGAATTTTGCAAGTATTCTTGGATGTTCATCCAAAACCCACTTAGATACTGGGTACTCTGTCTTCTTCAGGATTGAGCCCAAAACTCCAGTTACCATAGGGTTTTGTTTTGGGGAATAATCCCTCTTTATAATAAGAGTTACTTTGAAGGTGTTTCCTTTCCACCTGGAAAAAAATGTGTACCTAGGAGCAGCTTTTGTCTTAAATCAGGGCATGACCTTACAACATAAAAGCTTTTACCTGTCAATATTTAATTCAACATTTACTAAATGGCAGGTGGATGCTAGACTGACTTCACTGGAAATAGCTTGGCAAAGATTTAACTAGCTTTAACCTACATGGAGGGGAATGTTGGAAATAACCTTAATAGAATGATAACATTAGACTCATGGCTCATAAGATTTTTCCTAAATGATGACATACCAGAGTCGCATGTGTAAATAAGAGAAAATGGTTAAAGCAACACTAATGGCCAACACAGAAAAGGGTAATTATTAACCACATTTATTGCAAAGAACTAGGAAATACTCTGCTGTAGCTGATCCAAGGCACTGTTATGTAATAATCAGTAAAAACTATTTTAAAATACTCAGTATTCTTGTTCTGTTCCACCCCTCCCCAGTCTGTTAGATCTGCTTGTACTGACACCTATGTACTGGGAGCTTTGAGGGTTTTAAGCTGACTACAGTTTAAGATTATCACATAGAAATGGTCAGTGCCCTGGCTTTTCTCTCAAAACTACGGTATTAGCAGTGGAGGAACGTGATACATTTCCATTGAGGACGTGCAGCCATGAAAGACACCAAATTCGAGTTTTAAGGGTTTGAGTAAGTGAGAAGTCAGATGTTCTCACTTTCACTAGAAAATTATTTATATACGTGCTTAATTTTCTTATGGAGTTAGGTTTAAAACTAAACTGTATACTACTGCTTTACCAGCTCTGGGCATTTTTATAGAACTAAAATGTAAGCATCAGTTTGTCTTACCAGTTTGAGACTGCATTTCAAAAGGGGCTCATCTGCATAGAAACCAAGTACACCTTTATGTGTGAATGAGCATTCAGACAAACAGTTACAGACGCTATGTTCTCTGGTTATCAAATTTACACCAGCACCTCTACTTCCAATTTCCTAACAATGAAAAAACTCATCTTGAACCTGAAATAAGTAGTTCACAGACTTCTGTCTGAATATTCAGTTGGTGAGCTTTTAACTTAAGCTTGCTACTAAAGATTCTCTTTATTTTTTCTGTTCTGTTTATGATTTTCATAAGAAAATATTTTTTTCTTCTTTTGTGTGTGGTATCTAACAAAGCAATTTGTTTTGTTTGTCCTATTTCTTGGTCTTGACTGCGTAGGTTGTCCTTGAGATGTCCTTTGTATTCTTGCTCAGGTTGATAGAGGCCAATTTTATAAACTTGAATCTAAGACTTGGGAAAACTTGGATAAGAAGGAGTTTTGTTTAGTCTGAAAGGATTAGTCCTAGCACTGAGTGGGCTGCTCTTCAAAAATCATTGGAATCATGCTTTTTGAACAGGCACATCCTCCCAAAGCTGAGATCCACATGTAACTTGTTGTAGCAGTGCAAGCTTTATAAGCCTTGCCTTGCTTATTTTCATGTCTTCATGCTGATCAACAAGTTCTTTCCACAAATGATGGATGCTACTAAGAATTAGTGCATCTTGGGTTTACATGTCACAACCAAATCACTTTGGATTAATTTAAAAAATATTAAGATTTCAGTTAAAATGTAGATTATTTAAAAATGTAAATAAAAAGTCTATAGATCTGGAAGGTATCATCTTTCACTTGTATCTGAGATACAAGATGTATTTGAAACTCATCTTCCTGTTCCCTCACTCCAGAGAATGAAGAGAGAAACTCTTACTTCCTTATAACCCCCATGTTACAAAGAGTTAAAGCACAAGACTTTATTTAATTATAAGATATTTGGTGCCAAGTCTAAAGATACTTTTTGATAAAATATGCTATGAGATCTTATGGAGAACTTCTCTCCTGTCCCTCAAAACTAGTGTTTGCATTGATTATCATCTTGTAATTGGAGAAAGATGCCTGTTTAGCTGAAGTAAATTTGATGGTAATGTCTTTCGAGAACTTCACTAAGATTTATGTAACAGGGTTAAAAGTGATCCGTAGGAGCTGCCAGAACAATCATAACTTGAAATACAAACCAAACATCACATGCTCAATAATGCCACCTTCCCTGAAAGAGCAAGATTACTTCAAATCTCAGCCAGAATTTGCATTTTCAGCCAATTCCCAGCTGTTCAGCTGCCTCTCTACGGAACTCATCTTGGATAGATTATCATCTCCAAGTTTACAGATAATCCAACTAAAATAGCTACCTAGGTCCTTGAGAAAATGCTGATGAGCCTAAAACACATTGGGTTTGGTAGAAAAAGAGAAATCAATACACATACCAGCCAGGGAAGAGCCAAAACAGAGAGCACCTTTTCACACCAAGGAGTGTTCTTATTGCTGCCAAGCTTTGGGAAGTAACGAAGAGATAGCAAACGCAAAGTCAGAGCTGCTACAATCTTGTCCTGACACAGGTTTTGTTTAGTATTTAAACCACCACTGCTATGGGGTTCATCTCCATGGCACAAAGCCAGAAGAACAGACAGGGTAGATCTTTTTATGAACTATGTTTTTTGTCAGTGTACAATGTCTTGTCCTAGCCTCCCAAACTCTTACAAAAGGGTTACTCCTGATAAGTACTGCACACTATCTCACATGCAGGAGTAGTGGCCGAACACATCACTGTTAAAAGGCATTTACAGCACATGGAATGCTGTGGGTGTTCCTACACCTGGTCACTCATAATCTGGTAAAAACTATGATTGCGAGTCCTAGCCTTAGGCACTTGCATTTCAAATGTCTTTTGGTTCAAATGTGGGAAGTATAGCTTTTTCATGTTGTGTGGTGACTGGAACAAAGACCTCTTGTATGGTATTGCAGCTATATGAGGCAGTTTGTTTTTTTTCTGTTGAGCAGGAAATACTACATGAATTCCAGCTGAAGTGTCATACTACTCTTTGGTTTTGCTGTTAATTATTTATTACTTCTGAAAAGGTATAAAAGAGTTAAAGCTGGCTTTGAATTAAATTCAGTGATTTAACGGTCTCCATTTCAGCAAAGAGAACTGCTGTAGCAGGGCTGCTTCTGAACTGCACTGAGCTTCAGAAATCACTGGAAGTGAAGAATACGTTGGATAAGTGGTGAGTAGTGCATAGAAGCTGGACTTGATACTTCAGATCAACTTCTCAAATTTGGCAGTGTTCTCAAGGGTTTGAGTCAGGGAGGGAGGAATAGATTTATCTTCACACAAATAATTTTTATGAAAATTGTAAACAAATTATCTCCTGTGCTAGACAAATACTCAGCTTCTATATAAGTAGTCATTAACTCTGAAATCTCTGTCTTCCTCTTCTGATTAATAGATTTCTACAGAAAAGAGCTTTATTTTTTTCCACAATTTATATTAAAAAACCCACACACTATTTCTATTTTGAAATAGAAATTCATTCTTTTTCCCTTCTCAGTATAAGAGATCAGATTATGACTTGTACGACATACTGAAATCCAGGTACACTAATTCATCATCTTGTAAAGACACTTTAGGACTGATAGTGCAGACACAGGAAAAGAGAGACATATGCATTTTTTTAACACTATGTCAACTGATTTATTAAAAGAACAGATATTTCTGGAAGCTGAGGCATCTAGGATATTTAAGATTAACTCTTGCTAAATAGTTCTGTACCATAGGAATGCTCTACACCAAATTGAAGTAATGTCACGCCTGATTCTAGCCATGGCATTTTAAAATTGGGACTTCCATGAACAGTATAAGAAGTATTGACTTGTACAGTCTTACTTGCAACAGAATAGATCTAGTTTAACAAAACTACTTGAGAAGAAAATAACCCTTTCAGTTCTTAATGGAGCTCCAGAACACCTATTTTAACCAGATAGTTACATCACTTTTCAGGACCTAATATATAAATTCTTCCTGTTTTGGGAGACACAGAAACTTGAAATGTATTCTTCACATTGGATGCTGTAATCAATCTTTTCATTAATCAATGGTGGATTTCTTGGGTGTGAATGTGAATACACAATGTACAGTTCTAGGAAGAGGAGCACATTTATTGAAGCACATGCCATAGGCTGGTGGCAGAAGCATCCAGTTTAGACAATTTTGCCTTCCCAAAGGAAACAACTATTAGATGTCAATCTGTTTGGGTTATTTCTACACCAATATATGTTCAAAGCTTTGTGATTCACACACTACTGCAGTGTTGTCTCTTAGTGCTTCTTCTCATTAAAAAACCCCCACAAACTATTCTGTGCTACACCTGAAAGACGTTTACCCTAAGGAGCGCAAACCAGTTCCCTTCTGTCCCTGAGAGACCTTGCTGGTTTATAATTGCAAGCGAATTTTGTCAGCTGGAGGCTGCTCTTCTGACTTCCACATTTTCCTTGTCCATAGTAGTGCAATGTTGACACAGATATAATCTTTCTACAGAGGTAATACATTTCGCACTTGGAAGATAGACATGGAAGCCGTGTACACGCAGCATGAGGAATGTTGTGTCAGCAGAAACTTTTATATCACTAATAAACTTCCTGAAATTTGCTTGTATTGTGCCTTGGGTGGAGTGACTGGTCCTCTGGTGTAAGTCGAGGCTCCTCTGAGCAAGATGGCAAATGGGCCCTGACTGGCTACTTAGCCCAAACAGCGCTTTACACTCAGATCGTACAACAAAGATAACTGATTGAATCCAGGTCTTACACTCTTCTTAGTTTGTTTTTTCTTAGTAACTTCTTATTAGCTTTTCTGAGGTAGTCAACTCCTTGGTGATTTTGCCGTCTAACATAGCAAATACAGCTATTTAAAAGCTGACTTAATCTGAAACGACTCCCTTTGCATATTTGCTTTCTGTGAACAAAACAGCTTTCCAATAGCTTTTGTTTTCCCTGGCATGCAGTCAGTTAATGAATGCTGAGTGTTCCACAGAAGTTCAGAATCAAACCTAGATTACAGTAGGTTTGTTCATACCTCTCTCAAGTTAGTTTGATGTGCCAGTCATAACGTTCCTGCTCCGCGAATTGCTGAGTCATCCTTGCCAAGGATAACAATTGTAGGAGTCAGTTGGATTGCATGCCCTACTAATTAAACTCAACATATACATTGTTAGATAAATTGTTGGCCAGGTAAGTAAGCAAACTGTAGCTCTGATAGTAATGTTGAAATGGAAGGTGCTCCCTGACCTGACATAGATCGCAGAATCATAGAATGGTTGGGTTGGAAGGGACATTAAAGATCATCTAGACCCAACTCCCCTGCCATGGGCAGGGACGCCTTCCACTAGACCTGGTTGCTCAAATCTCCATCCAACCTGGCCTTCAACACTTCCAGGGAAGGGGCATCCACGGCTTCTCTGGGCAAATGAGATTTTCCTGATTCATAGGTCAGCTCCTGATTAACTGTACAAGCTAGGGAGGAGACAGATCTAGTCTTCCATGATAAAAAATGAATAACGAATGGATGTTTCTGGATCCACAACTTAAGCAACTCACCTGGTACTAGCAATATGAACTTCAGGAGGAAGGAATATACTTTTCCACCCCATTTGTTAAAACTTTTTTGTGAATGTCCACCACCAGTAGCAGTGCAAATCTCAGACTTTCATTTATTCCCCTAAGTGGAATGTTTTGTCAAACATTACAATCTGAAGATCAGGTTTCTGCTTGCTGTAATCACATTTGTCTTCCCAATAAGACTGCAAAAGTAACACTGATAAATCCATGCAGGATTTCAGTGATTTTTTTACTCCCTCTCCAGTACAGATTTCTTACTTTTTGCATCATGTTGTATGTCTGTCCTGAATATGGTAACATTCCTTTTTCTATAATCAAGTGGATACGTTGAAAAAGTTCTGAAATGAAGGTTACCTGAAATATAGCAGGAAAAATTCAGTCCAAACACTTTTGCAGACGGTGCACTGCTGGCAATTAAACTTTCCAGAAACAACAGACATATCTTAAAACTGTTTTAAAGACTGCTCAAAGAACGAAAGGAAGATGCAGCCATATAAAAAAATCATGGTGAGGGAAGGCAAACACAAGTTATCCTCACTAGTGGCTTAGCTCTGAGATTGAGCTACGTCTCTACATGCTTAACAGAAAATTTCTGACTGAGCCTGTGCTGTTTTTGTTTCAGTGCTATGTCCCATATACTCTTTGTCTTCTAACCTCTTAAATTCCAGTGTGCTGATGCTTTTTTGTGTGTGATCAGAACCTTCATTAATTTAATTATCTATCTATCTAATCTAGTACATTATGTATACATGAAATACTGTATAATGTGGGTGCTGCAGTGAGCAAGTCTGACATTATTTTTGGTATGCTTGTTAAATGTGGCATGGGACAGGTGAGATGTTTGATGGTGAGACTAAGCATCTCTCCTATAAAGTGAAATAGATTTGCTTTTAAAGCTCTTTTTGAAGAGTAATTTATCAGGAATTGACTGAGGCCCTTCGCAGCAGAAGGAAATGAATTGTTTGTAGGTTTTTAGTACTGACTGCACCAGGAGACAGAGAGGGAAAAATGTATTTTTTCTGGCTTTAGTGCTTATAGGATGCTGTCGGTTCTCCAGCTTCTCTTACTTAAGAACTCAGCCTAATTTCTTGAAACTACCTGATGTAATGGCCCATTAGACCTGGATTTCTATTGGACAGGATTTCTTCTTTGAAACCTGTGTGATGGCCTCAATACAATCTCCACTCCAACGTGTTGTTTCACTAAATGAGCTGTTATATCTTGGCTCACTATCTTGTAGACTGTTGTCTACAAGAAAACTTGCATTCAAGACTGGATCTATTGTTACCCTAATGACCAAGTAAACAAAGATCTTGCAATGTGCTGTCATCTCAAGATGCTAAGATAGAACCCAGTAATCCATTTTGCAAATAAAGTGAATGGACTGATGGACTGCCCAAGATCACACAGTGAAGCACAGTGTAAATAACAGATAATCCATCCTCTCCGAAACCCCAGAAATCAGTTTAGTGTCTTAATAAATGATGATTAAAATGTCCTTTAACATTATTAAAGCATTATTAAAGAATTTTCTTGACAGAGCTGTAAATAAATGGACATCTTTGCAAATGTGTTCAGGTAATGTCCCAGCTAATACAAAGTCTAATAATCATTAGAATCACACCACCAATTGTCCAAATGTCCTGGCTGGAACCCAGCCATAGTAATGTAGTTGCACTTGACTATCTAAATTCCTTTTGTAGTTGCAGTGGGTCTGATAGAGACAGTGCATCTACTGAAGGGCCTGATACCATAGCTTTTTCCCCTTCATGCTTTAGTTGTGCTAGGAACCACTATGCCTGCTCCAAAGACCATGCCCTCTGAGATTACTTAAACACAGCATATATATTTTGGTTTCTTTCAGCTGCATACAGTTTGGTGTTACTACACCTCCCTGAATGAGGACCTGATTTTTGAAGGGAGCAGCTAGACTTCTTATAGGCTTTTTCAAGTCCTTCCTGCATCTGGTTTATGATTTTATTAAAAAACATCTCACAAGCTGCCTCAGCTGAATAGTACCACAATTTTCCCTATTTTCTTACTCAGCTATTAGCTAACAAGACAACACAATGGAGAACAAACAGCAAAGCAACGGTGAGATGAAAGAAAATAAAGAGGTCAAGAAAAAAAAGGTGAGTAAATTCTCAAATCTTTTGTCAATACATTTATTTGCTATTTGGGGACTAGAGGCAGAAAATAACTATCTGGACACCTGTCCTGGTTTGAAAGCACCAGGATAAAAGTTCTTTGGAGCTACCTGGCCCACATGGTAATCACAATAGGGCAAGGGCAGCTGTGCCTATGGGGAGGAAAGGATTGGTCAGGTGACCCAAATGGACTAATCACAGTGTTTCTTCCCATGGTGCTCAGTATATAAGGGCCTCGAACAGGAGCTCTGGGGCCTTTGGTTGTTGGTGTGTTGAGAGGATTGATACTGGCTTTTTGTCACCTCTCCCTGCTGCTGGTGTTACTGCCTCCTGTTCTCACACTGTGGAGGAGCATCATTTGATAGCACAGGTTGTCTTCCCCTACCTGCCTGGATGGGAGCAGAACAGCTCCTTTTCCGTTCTTTTTGGACTGTCATCAGTACTCTGGGCTCAGATGTTCCTATCTGTCACCAAGTCCAGTCTGGAACCTCTTTTTTCTGCTTGAGCCCTTGTTGTCATCTGGAAGGTGTGGAGTCCATAATAACATTCTCTTGAATCTTTGAGCTTAATTACATACTTGTATGTATCTGTATATAGTTTGACATCTTCACTGTTATTGTTAGTTTTATTCTTTCTTTTTCATTAAACTGGTTCAAATGTTTTTTCAACCTCAAAGTCTGTCATCCTGGTTCCCCTCTTACCTGCCCCTGAGAGGGTGCTGGTGGAATCACAGAGAGTGTCTGTCAAAGTTTAGTGGCTGGCCCAGCCTTAAACTTTGACAAACCTATATGAGTACTTGCAGGCACAGGCTCAGTGTCCTAAACACTGGAATGCTGCTGTTTCCTTTCTGCCTCTGGTACCTGGACTGCTAACGGGCTTACTGTGAGACTGCACCACAGGACTCCCATTTCTTCCTATATTTCCCTTTACTTGTAGGTCTGGTTTTGAACTAGCCAAGAAGAAAAAGAGTTTAGGCAAACCATTCTAGTATTACTTGATATTAGGATAGATTAAAGCCTCTCTTCTATGTGAGGGTCTCAGTCATTGAGGACAGCGGCAACATTTTGGAGGAGAGTTGCTGTGCCTTTATTTACAGGGCTTCCCCTTTTTTTTCCCCTTCCGCTATGGCATGTAAGAGAAGAGCAAAATTATGCTTTCAGGGGGAACATGGAAATTTGAGCAAGGGGAAGCCACTTGGATGAAAATTTGAAGAGTATAGAGAGTAGCAGCTGTTTAGTCTCTGTTGCTTACTGATGTCAATCGTAAAAGGTCAAAAAGCCTGAGTGTGTTAAGGTGAGAAATTTCGTCCATATTAATCACACACAGCTGTATCATTTGTATTTAAGTATGAACTGAACTACTTGCGCTGTGCTATTTAAAATGAAGCTAAATAAAACACAGGTGTCTGATTCATCTCAAATACAGTCCATGTATTTTAGAGGTTTGATTTTTCCTAACTTCACTCTTTTACTGCTTATGAGCATTCAAATAGATTATAAATGATGTCCAGATCATCTGTCTATGCTGGTGCTTCTCAATTTTACGTTAATGAGTAGCATCTGGCTTTCTATTCAACCGCTGTGCAGCTTGATGTGAGCCGATGACACTTGAAAGTTGCTGCATCATAAACTGCTTTCAAACTTGCAGTGCTTTATGGTATTACTTATTGTGTCTTTGAGACCTCTAAGCTAGTTGTGAGGTATTTAGCATGTCAGAGGTGGAAACTGCACAGATTTTCACCAATATTAACTGCAGTCATCTGAGAATGACTATTCATCATTCCACGAATAGTTCCCAGATGCACTTAACACTCATCCACTGCCAACCAGAAGGTGTACTTTAACTCTCAGCTGTTCAAAATCCCTGTTTGCAAATAGGTATCTTCAAAAATAATAGCTGAAAGCTTTTCCTCAGGTAGCGTGTCTAATCACCATCCGTTACACAGTGTGTACGTGTGGCGTGTCAAATCTAAGCCTCCCGAGGCTGTGGAAACACCCCTGGGCCACGTGGTTAACACCTTAATTGGCTACAAGTCTTGGGGTATCTTCGTTTTCCAGCCTCGACAATACGGGAAAACTCTTCCCCTCCTTACTCTAGCTCCTTGCCCACAGAAGAGCAGCCCGGTTCCCAGCCAGCCCCCGCCGATGGAGC
>NW_009715285.1:0-303 GCF_000703405.1 Apaloderma vittatum
TATCCACGCAATGGATGAGAGGGGATGGTACTGGGTATGAAATCTCTCAGGTTGTTAGCAAAGTGTATGACAGCTTATGAGATATGAAAGATGATGGTGATCAGGAGAGTGGCCCGAGCACTGAAGGAAAAGAAATGTCACTCTTGTCTTCTAATGTTACTCTTGTCTTCTAAATGGCCAAGAGGGAGAACTTGGGTAACTACAGGCCAAACATCTTCCCATCGATCCCAGTCCTGTTCAACATTTTAAATAATGATCTGAAGGATGAGGCGGTGTAACCCCAGAAAGTCTGATGACGACGTA
>NW_009715285.1:356-10699 GCF_000703405.1 Apaloderma vittatum
TCAATAGGCTGGAGAAATGCACCTACAGGAATCTCATGAAGTTTGACAAAGAAAAGTGCAAAGTCGGGCACCTGGGAAGGAACAACTCCAGGCAGTAATTAAAAACAACAACAATGAAAACAAGAACAACAACAAACAGAAACAACTAATAAATGTTGGACTGGCTTGGCTGGAAATCAGCTTTGCAGAAAAAGACTTGGCGATCCTCGTTGACACTGATGCTGTGAAAAGGCTGAAATCAGAACTTCATAGCCTTGATGTCTACTAAGCAGGAATTCTTTATTGCAGCGCTGGGCACACCTGGGATGGCTCCACCTGGTGTGTGCCCCAAGAAAGGCCAGATGTACAGCTTGTATGCAGTTTGGATATACATATTCATGCCATTTCCGAGAACTCATTAACATGTTGCCATCCCCTCCCACATGCATAATACAGTCTTTTGGTGGTCCTCAGGGGTCTCTGCTGGTAGTTTTACTTCATCATGGTAGTCTTCATTGAGGTGTCCTTTTCATGGACTCCATTCAGTTAACTCCTTGTCTTTGTAAGAGAGCCCAAGCCTGGCCTAGGCTGGTTCTACATATCTTACTGGCATTTGGGAGTCCTGCTTCATTTCATCTTTGAAGATAAGAGCATCCTGTCCTTGGGGATAAGCTCTGCTTGTAGAATACCTGTCTCACACCTCCATTCTCCCACTGATTCTATTTGATAAGAGCATTCTGAGTCTCCTACATACCAGCTAAAACTACAGTTGTGGCTATAACTATGGCTCCAGCTAAAACCACAGCTTCAACACCAAGCTGAAGATGAGCCAGCAAGGTGCCTTTGTCATTAAGAGGGTTGACGGTAACCTGGGCTGCATAAAGGCAATGTACTGCCAGGAGGTTGAGGGAGGTGATCCTTCCTCTCCACTCAGCATTGCTAAGGCCACAGCTGGAGCACTGTGTCTAGTTCTGGGGCTCCTCAGTAGAAGAGAGACATGGACACAATGGAAAGAATCCACTAAAGGGCCACAAGGGTGATGAAGGGACTTCCCTCTCTCCTGTGAGGAAAGGTTGCAAGAGCTGGGACTGTTTAGAATGGAGATGAGGAGGCTGAAGAGATGAGATAGGGGAATATCTTGTCAACTTACATAAATACCTGAAGGGAAGGTGCAAGGAAGCTGGAGCCTTGCTCTTTTCAGTGATGCCCAGTGACAGGACTGGAGGCAATGGCCACAAATTGAAACACATCATGTTTCCACTGAACATAAAGAAAAAACTTTTTCACTATGAAGGTGACTGAGCGCTGGCACAGGTGGTCCAGACAGGTTGTGGAGTCTCGTCCTTGAAGGCATTCACTGACTTTCTGACAGCACACACCCAAAGGGAGAACCCAGTGGTTTGGTGCAAGGAAGCTGGAGCCTTGCTCTTTTCAGTGATGCCCAGTGACAGGACTGGAGGCAATGGCCACAAATTGAAACACATCATGTTTCCACTGAACATAAAGAAAAAACTTTTTTCACTATGAAGGTGACTGAGCACTGGCACAGGTGGCCCACACAGGTTGTGGAGTCTTGTCCTTGAAGACATTCACTGACTTTCTGACAGGATACATTGAAAGGGAGAACTCAGTACATTTACTGCAATATCTTATCTCTAAAACTTCAAAAATGTGATCTGAAAGGGATTTTAATTTATCACATAATCTTCATTTATGCTTCCAAGCATTTTACCAAGCCTCTGCTGAGGTGTTTTTAATTGGTAGCACCACTCATAGCTACCAAAAGTTAAATTTAACCAGGATTTCTAAACTTAAATGTGACTACAAAACCTTGAACTTTGTTGTGCTTGACTTGATAATACTCTTCCTGTAGCAGCACAAGTGTTGCAGGGTCAAGAATGTTAGGAAGTTAATCTTCAATGTCACCTCTTCTGACTGGTTTTGGCCTCTTGTCTTTGGAGATCATTGGAGAATGCCCTTTGTGCTGGCTGGAACAGAACAATTCATTCAAGCATCATAGGCTCTTCTTTGTTGATAGCTCATTCACAGAAAAGAGCATTTGTGGAGCAAAGAACTACGACCTGTATTTTAACCCCATTTTCTCCATACAGTTCTTTGGTTCTTGGTCCAAGCTTTACTTACACAAGCCAGATTGTATCTGGGACTGGATTTTCAAATGTGCTCCGGTTTAAGTACCTCAAACTCCCTCGTTTACTGGAGGACTGGGACATTTATACAGCAGCAAAGCTCTCCTGAATGCACAGTCCAGAAGAAAATTTAATTAATATCTTGCCATTAACACCCATTCCTGAAAAATGTGCTCCGGTTTAAGTACCTCAAACTCCCTCGTTTACTGGAGGACTGGGACATTTATACAGCAGCAAAGCTCTCCTGAATGCACAGTCCAGAAGAAAATTTAATTAATATCTTGCCATTAACACCCATTCCTGAAACCTTACCTAACTTTGAAATTAATGAGAGCTTTACATGTTGATTTTAATCAGTACAGTTTTCAACCTATTTCTTCCAGAAAGTGAACTTCTCTGTTACTATACTTTCAAGGCAAAACAAGACTTTGAGGAACAAACCAGCTTGTTGATCACTCTGAGCTGAGGCTGGCAAGGAACAAGGTCTTAATTCCACAGTAAAGAGAAATCTTTGCCTTACTGTTGCTGAAAGCAGCAAGTGTAAAGAAATAACTCTCTAAACCAAATGGTAGTTTAGAAAGCTGACATTGGTTTATTGGCAAAGTTGGCCAAGCTTGGATGCTAGACGAAACTAGCATAGTGCACTGAAAAACTGCAACGTATTTATTTTGTAACTTATTAGTGTAAACACACCTAACTTGCCCATATTTCTACCATTACTGGTTAGTGATAACAGTTACATTCATCATTGGATCAGTATATTAAAATTAGCTTCGTCTCTCATGTAAATAAGCACACATGCTCCCTGCAGGTGTGTGGGGTGAGTTTTTGGTGCTCTGAATTGAGGCGGTAGTCACATCTCCCACTGCCACACTTAATTTTGGCTCACTTTCAGCCTTTCCTAAACAATTTTTGTTGTTTTGGTATCCTCTAATTTCTGTAACAAGGATTTTGACTAGAAAACCCCCCCTTAGGTCTGCTTCCACACACCTCCAAGGATGAATATCTCATTAAATCTTTCTAAACAATAGTCTACTTACTGTCTCCAGGTGCACATTATCTTATCAGCTTTGCTACTAATGAGCTGCAAAATTTCTTTGCCACCTCTTCCCATCCTTCAAGTCATATCCTTTGAAAGACTGTTTTACCCCTCTAAAAGCTGTAAAAATTATTCTGCCTATCTTGAGGAAACATTATCGTCTTTGTTTTTACAGAAAAGCTTCTGAATGGGTTCCTAATGTGGAAGAAATAACATACACAGGAGGTCATACACACCACTCTTCCGGGATGTTGCTTTCAGAGTTTTCCAATCAAGAAAAAAAAGGCAAAATTTCTATAGCTGTCATTGGTTCTGTCCTCTCTTCCTTCAGAATAAATGGAATGGACTAAACACAGAGAGGAATTTTTATAATCATTATTAACAGATGTTGATTCCATTCCAGAAGATGGACATAAGGGAGAAACAAATTCAAAAAATAAGCAATTTAATTGCTCTTATATTCCTTAACCTTGGCTTACCGTGCTTTCTTCAACTCCTGTCCTAAAAATGCTTGGTCAGACTCACTTGTTATGAGATAACACCATGACATGATCAGTTTTTTCTCCATATGGGACCTGCTTTCAAGGAGAGCAAAGTTGAGCTGCTTGAAAGCCATGAGCCAACTATGACTCTCTTTGGGTTTGTTAATTTCTGTGAAAGTGATTGATCTCCATTCTTGTGGGGAATGTGGAGTCTCCTTCTCTGGAGACATTCAAAACCCACCTGGATGTGTTCCTGTGTGACCTACTGCAGGTGATCCTGCTCTGGCAGGGGGGCTGGGCTACATGATCTTTTGAGGTCCCTTCCAACCCCTGACATTCTGTGATTCTGTGAGGGCCTGGAGACTTTGACAGAATCCTGTGACATTCGCTTGCATTGTCACAGCACATACTCCGTGTCTCTTCTTTTCCTTACCTGGCAGTAAAACTTTTCTTTCCATTTGTCCTTTACCTCCATGCACCTCTTCTCTACTCTTATACCTCCTTTTCTTCACTCAAACATCTCCCAGATAAACAACTCCTCCTCTAAGTGCCTTTCCCTCACTAGTCCCAGCTCTGGCACATTGGTGGCATAGTGTTTCCAAGCTTGGCATTTAGACAGCTTCAACCCTGTTTGTACTTCCCTGGGTACCGGTGATTTGGCACAATTTTGCACCCCACAACTCTGTTACAATTCTGTGGTTCAAATTGGCAATATTTGCACATTATCATTCACGGTGCACACTTTCTCAGACAAATGGTTCTTTGCCCAACAGCACGTAAGTACAAGGTCACCCGTATAAATGAACAAAAGTGTTCGCTTGATTTCCACCCCATGTTTCTGTGTTGCACAGGTTCCTCACCCTTGAACAGGTTCAGGCACTCTCTCAGTTCCTGGCAAAGGCCTTGGTGATGGAGCTCTGGTGCTCCAGCAAGACCTGGTGCTCAGCAGAGAGGAGGTTTGATTTGCCTTTCTTTGATTACCTCCTGTGTTTTAGTAACGACTTTAAACTTTGAATTATTCTTCTCATCAAATGTTGGCATTTAATCTCATTGGCATTGAATCTCATGATTCTTACGTCCTGGTTTGCCTACCATAGGCATTTGTCTTTTCTAGAAATACGACTTGGATCTTCGCTCAGGCCCAAGTATGCTGAGAAGTCACCAATTTTGTGGGAAGTGTTAGCTTGTCTGTGGTGGGAGAAGAACTAAAATAGCCTGCAAATGTACCCAGAGTGAGGCAGGAGGCAGAAACAATCAGTGGACGTGGGAATATTTAGAGTGTTTTCTAGAACTCCGTATCGGTTCACCCTCTCACCTCATATTTTTACTTTCAGACAGGAGTTTATAATTTCCCAATTCAGATACAAGCAAACTGCTATATACGTGCTGAACTAAGATACAGGTGACTGATGTATATGTGGTGTCTATCAGCAACCACCCTTAAATATACACTGGAGAAAACACCATGGGCATTTAGAAGACATCCGTCTATCAGGACCAAGAGAGAAAGAACATACAAGTTGAAATTTTCTGGCCTGTGTTTATGTTTTCTTGTTCGTGTCACGGTAAGAATTTAGACTGATTGCTAATGCTGAGTGTTTGTGTTAAAGCTTCTACTGCTAGATCTGTTGCTAACACGGGCTTTTGGGAGCCACAGATAAAAGTAAAAGAAATCAGAAAAATGTGTCCTGGACTCATAAAGGAGCACTCAGAGGAGGAAATATAGCAGAATTCACACCATAAATAAACAAGCAGCTGCATTCTGCCTGAAATAGCCTGGAAAAGGGTTCTTGGGAGCTGTAATTCTTCTCTTAAGCACCGTTAGCCAAGTTCATGTGAATACCTAGGCAGTAGGTTTCCAGAAGTTCTCTGCCTTACCCTCACTACCATCCCTCAGAGAGTGACTGTCCAATTCCCAGAGCCAGAGGCATTTTCTGCAGGACTTGGGCCACAGATTGTGGTCAGGGATTTCAGTGTGATCAGGTAATACCAGTAATTTCCGTATCTCTAGTTTAAGTATCTCTACACATTGGAAGGTCTCCATTGAAGACATGCTGGGATAATTACGTAAACTTCCCAGTGTAATGGAGAGGAGACAGCTGTCTGGCATCTGGCAGAATGATGGTGATCTCAGAACTACTTACAGGATCAACAGTAAAACTAACAAAATGAACTATCTTGAAACTCAGTTGAAGGCTAAAAGAAAACACTTCCTTTTGAATTATTATGTATTTTAGTTCTGGGAGAGATTGTCCAGTTTCTGTCGGTGTGCTCACTGCTCCCTCATCTGTAGCAGACCTAAGAAACATCTGCTTTGTGCCTTGTTAAAAGTCACTTCATTGCTCTATTACAATTAAACTCCAGACATATTAAAAAAAAATGGACTGGTCTCAGCTGCAATGGCATTTGTCGAATAGTATTAGCACACTTTTCAATAGTGCATTTCAGCACTGTTCTCTAGTGCACTGTGAATATATGTAACCATCTAGCAGGTATCTTGTAATCATCTGCTTTTCTGCTGTAAATTGTTGCAGATGTGGAAAAGAATAAATATCACATCCTGTCCATATTTTAACCTGTGGATTTTCAAGGTTGTTACCAAGAAGAGCTAATGAAAAATGATGGGTAAAAATTGGTATTTTAAAAGGGAATACAATAAAATGGTTTTTGGTGATTATCTCGTTTTATTCAAGCTCAGAGAAGCAGTAGATGGTCTTTCTCTGAAAGTGTTTAACTTGAATCTGTGAATGTTTCATATTTGGTATAGAGAATTTTATCACTTCAGAACACTGAAACATTGTGCTTGTCTTCTTGATCAAAAAAATTAGATAAAAAGAAATTTGGTTTTGATAAAAATAAAATTTATATCTGTATTTTCCTGGCCATTTTTGTCTTCTTTCCTGCTGTTTTGCTTTTAATTCCCAGTGAGACAAGGCTAGACACAGGAATGCAGGAGGTAGAGGGAGATGGAGAAACAGCCTGCTTTGCCAAGAGAGGTTGACAGGCAGGGTCCATCATCTTGTCTACTAGATGCAGAGGTTGACTCCTCACTGCTGGAATGACAGTTCCTGTTTCCCCCTAGAGTGGAAGCCTCAAAAATCACTGGAATTAGATGATAATTCTGAGTCAAGAATGACTTCTATCAACCCTTACAGGGAGGCTGAAATTAGTCATATTAGCTACAATAAAATAAGACCTGAGAGTAGGTAAGACTCTGCTTTGTTGAAAAAAGGGGGAAAGCCACTCCATACAATTAAATTCTTACGATTTCTAGTCTAATTTACTCCTTTCCCTGCCTACTGAGTGCTGTTGCATCAGCTCTTTCCAAAAGTAAATGTAGTAATACACAGATCAAAAAACTCTTAAGAGCTGTAAAGCCTAGCTGAGTAACAAAACCGAATGAAGTGTGCTGTCCTGGATAAGTGGAGATAAATCCTGGGTAGCAAGGGCTCGTTTCCTTAGACCTTTCTTCTGTGCCAAGGTTGCTGCAGATGGTGGCAGAGCAGTGGGCTCCGCTTCAGATTGAAAACTGCTGTGCTCATGACTGATCTATCTGGTATTTGAAGCCAGTGGTGGAGATAAAGCCGTATCTCATAGCACTGAGACAGACTAGCTCATTTAGTCTGGGAAAAGGGGCTGGCAAAACATTTCTCTGCAGACTGGGGCAGAACAGCAGCCGTTCTGTTGGACATCCTGACTGGGCAGCCATGAATGAAGGACCTTTGTTCAAGAAATCCTAATTTTAAACACTTCGTAGTACAGGCTAAAGTTGTGAACGAGCGCATTTCTTGTGTAGGATAGCTGGCAGAAATATTATGCCAGATTATTCTTTTGCTTTGAAGCCCCATTGATTTCTTCTCAGGATATTTTCAGTGCATTCTTTTTAAAGAGATGGTCTCCTACAGAAAAAGAAAAACATTGCTTGTAGCTAACGTGTTTTGATGCATGCCAGCTCTAAACTAAAATCCATTTTGAAGTTAGACAAGTGTTGTCTTTTTAGGGATAGTTTCACAAGCTCCTGATCCCAGTGCATGTTCTCATCCAGATCACACATCTCTGGCTCCCCAGAAGCAAAGTCCTTTTCTTCCTATTTTGCTTCAGAAACTGCAAAAAAAAATGATGCTGTGTGATTAACATACTCCTCACATCTTTCTGTTTAACATGCAAGGTTGTTTGCTTGTGTTTCAAGACAGAGTTCATTCTCTTTTTACTGTATAATTCAAGCTGCAGACATGAAACTTCTTAGCACTTTGCATGCAAATGTCAGGTACTGAACATGAACAGCTTTTAGAGGCACGTGAGAGAATTTCTGTAGGGGAATTCCTTGCAGAACAAGGACACAGTATACCCCTAGAAAGTTTGGACAGTCCAACTTGGACCTTAAACAGTGCTCTGTTCTTAGGGTCCCCTTGAAGCTTAAAAGGAGGTAATAAAGTTGTACCTGCAAAAACTTTGCAAAACGTACCTCAGGATGTTCTAACTGCAGCAAGAGCATCTAACACCCACAAGGATTGATAACGATAATCAAAGACTAAGATTATTGTAGTTTGTGCTTGGTATGTGAACATAAAGCATACTCTATTAACAGTATATATATATAGGAATAATTGGAGCAATAAAGTTGGAATGGCATGTAACTGCATCAGTGTGATTGTCGTTACTCGGCGGCTCTCCGAAAAGGGACACTCTTGAAATTTCTCAACTACTTTTCTATGTTCAGAACAATTACAGCTAATACTACAATATATCACAGGTTTTAACTTTCATTTTACAGGAGCACCTGTCTGGGGTCATTCAAAGAGGAAGACTCAAGAAAACAATACTCACAAAGAACCTGCATGGCTGCATATATAGGGAAAAATAGTCAACATTTCCAACTGATGTACATTCAGCCAAAAGGATGGGGACTGGATCTGATTTTCAGTGTCTTGTTTCCAAAATAGTGCAGCTGATCAATAGGAGTAAGATTATGATTATGATGATGCAAGTTTGGGATGAGAGCTGCTGAAATCAAAGGGAGACATCCAATTCATCTCAGAGGATTTTAAAGCAAGTTTTTTGAGTGTCATATTGTTTCATGTGTGCGAGACTTTCATGCTTTTGGTTTTGAAGGTTTTTATTAGAAATCACACTACAGCCTTAGCTGCATGCCATCTTTTGCAGAGGAGGATCTAAGTTTGCCTGCCTGAGCCTGTGGGACATTCACTACTGGGTAGGAGGCAGGAAGAAAAGAGAAGAGGATGAAAATGGTAGTGGCAGACAAGCTGTCTCTGTAACACTACATCTGTGGGTTTTTCCCTCCTTTTGATGGAAAGAAAAACAGGCCTGAAGGATTGGATTTCAATCTAGTCTCATCAATTCCTATTTTTAGGAAAACAGTTCTGAGGGTGGGAGATGGGGATTGATTTCCGTTTCCCTGGCAGTCAATATGTTTATAAGGATGTAGTCCAATATGAGAAAATCAGTAACAGTCAACTTGGGTTTGAGAGGAATTTGTTTTGACAATTCTAGTTAGTTTTCTTTGACAGCACGTATATACTAGATATACTGCCCTCTCCTCATTCCCATGTTCTCAAAGGCTTGGAATACATCTGTTAACTGAAGATATTCAACCCTAAACTAAGTTAAACAAGGGCACTTTATTGAGCCCCCATGAAGCTCGGGCAGAAATGCAGAGAGTGGTTTTGCGAATGAGAGGACAAACTCCTGAGCAGATGCTTCCTCACTGTAGGTTGTTCCGGCTGTGTCTGACAAAGGATTTATTCACGATATAGTGGTTTGACCCTGGCTGGTGGCCAGGTGCTCACCACAGCCTCTCTATCACTCCTGCTTCTCAGCTGGATGGGGAGAAGATGTAACAAAGGGCCCATGGTTTGAGATAAGGACAGGAAGATCACCCGCAACTATGGCCCTGGGCAAAACAGACTCGATTTGGGGAAATTAATTCAATTTATTAACAATCAAGTCAGAGAAGACTAATGAGACATAAAAGCAGATCTTACAAAAACAACATTTTTCCCCACCTCTCCCTTCTTCACGATCTTTACAGTATTCCAATTTATCCACCTGCCCTGCTCCAAGGGGCACAGGGGGCTGAGGTCAGTTCACCAGATGTTGTCTCCACTGCTCCTTCTTCCTCTAGGGGAGGACTTCTCACTCTCACTCCACTCCGTCATGGGGTCTCTCTCACCGGAGATATTCTTCACATACAATTTTCTACAATGTGAGTCCTCTCTTGAGAGTCAGTTCTTGATGAACTGCTCCAAAGTGAGTCCTCTCTACAGGGTGCAGTCCTTCAGGGGGAAACTGCTCCAGCAGGAGTCCCTCTCAGGGTCATAAAGTGCTGTCAGAAAACCTTCTGCAGTGTGAGCTCCTCTCCACAGGCTACACTGGCAGGAGCCTGCTCTAGCTTGAGCTTCCCATGGGGTCATAGCCCCCTTGAGACATCCACCCACTCCAGCATGAGATCCTCCACGGGCCACAGGTGGACACCTACACCCTGTCACTTCCATGGGCTGCAGGGACAGAGCCTGCCTCACCATGGTCTTCACCATGACCCAGGGGAATGTCTGCTCCAGTGCCTGGGGGACATCCTCTCCCCATTTCATCCCCGACCTTTGTGTCTTCACAAGAGTCTCACTCCTTTCTCTCTCTCTCTTGTTGCCCAGTTCTTTTTCCCTACTTTTTAAATATATT
>NW_009715286.1:0-829 GCF_000703405.1 Apaloderma vittatum
GCCATCCAGTACACCTGGCATCGACTGCCCGAGGGGTGGAAACACAGCTCCACCATTTGCCACGGACTGATCCATACTGCACTGGAACAGGGGGAAGCTCCAGAACACCTGCAGTGCATTGATGACATTATTGTATGGGGCAATACAGCAGAAGAAGTTTTTGGGAAGGGGAGGAAGATAATTCAAATCCTTCTGAAAGCCGGTTTTGCCATAAAACGCAGTAAGGTAAAAGGGCCTGCACGAGAGATGCAGTTTTTAGGAGTAAAGTGGCAAGATGGACGCTGCCAGATTCCCATGGATGTGATTAATAACATAGCAGCTCTGTCTCCACCAAGTAGTAAAAAGGAGACACAGGCATTCTTAGGTGCAGTGGGGTTTTGGAGGATGCACATCCCAAATTACAGTCCGATTGTAAGGTGACCCAGAAGAAGAACGATTTCAGATGGGGCCCTGAGCAGCAGCAAGCCTCTGAGCAGATTAAACAAGAGATTGTTTCTGCAGAATCCCTTGGGCCAGTCCGGACAGGACAAGGTGTTAAAAATGTGCTTTATACTGCAGCTGGGCAGAACGGCCCTGACTGCAGTCTCTGGCAGAGGGCACCAGGGTGACCCGAGGCTGACCCTCAGGGTTTTGGAGTCGGGCTTACAGAGGATCTGAGGCCCGCTACTCTCCCACTGAGAAAGAGATACCAGCACCATATGAAGGAGTCTGAGCTGCCTCAGAAGTAACTGGTACTGAGGCACCGCTCTTTTTAGTACCCCGATTTCCAGTTTGGGGCTGGATGTCACAGGGAGGGCCTCATCGACACATCATGCAACTGATGCCACGG
>NW_009715286.1:1209-1851 GCF_000703405.1 Apaloderma vittatum
GAATAACGGGCAACGCAGGGGTAGGCCCATGTGGGCTGCCCAGTTGTGGCGAGATATTGCTGCCCGCGTGGAGAACCTGGTTGTGAAAGTACGTCATGTAGATGCCCACATACCCAAGAATTGACCCACGGAAGAGCACCTAAACAACCAGCAGGTAGATCGGGCTGCTGAGATCCGAGTGTCTCAGGTGGACTTGGACTGGCAGCACAAGGGTGAATTGTTCAGAGCTCGGTGGGCCCATGACACCCCAGGCCATCACGGAAGGGATGCGACATACAGATGGGCTCGTGATTGAGAGGTGGATCTGACCATGGATGCTATCGCACAGGTTATCCATGAGTGTGAAACGTGTGCTGCAATCAAGCACGCCAAGCGGGTACAGCCTTTGTGGTCTGGAGGGCAACGGATGAAATGCAGATACAGGGAGGCGTGGCAGGTTGACTATATTCCGCACCCACTAACCCGTCAAGGCAAACACCATGTGCTTACAATGGTGGAGACGATCACCGGATGGTTGGAGACATATGCTGTGCCCCATGCCGCTGCTCGGAACACCATCCTGGGCCTTGAAAAGCAGGTACTGTGGCGACATGGCACTCCGGAGAGGATTGAGTCCGATAATGGGACTCATTTCTGGGAAAC
>NW_009715286.1:1883-2204 GCF_000703405.1 Apaloderma vittatum
CTGTTCCACATCCCGTATCATGCGCCAGCCTCTGGAAAAGTTGAACAGCACAATGGACTGCTAAAGACTACACTGAAAGCAATGGGTGATGGAACTTTCAAACAGTGGGACACAAACTTAGCAAAGGCCACATGGTCGGTCAACAATAGAGGATCTTCCAATCGAGCTGGGCCTGCCCAGTGAAAACTCCCACGTACTATGGATGGAGATAAAGTTCCTGTTGTGCATATTGGGAACATGTTGGGGAAGACGGTATGGGTTAGCCCTGCCTCAGGCAATGGCAAGACCATCTGGGGGACTGGTTTTGGTACATGATCTGGG
>NW_009715286.1:2303-2520 GCF_000703405.1 Apaloderma vittatum
AGACCAGCCAGTGGACTAAATCATATGATGTAAACGGATGAATTCCCCGGCCAATGTATGTCATCACTGCCGCTGTTGTTGTGTCTTGTCGATTGATGTTACAGCAAGAACAACCCAGACCAACAGAGGATAGACTAAGATGAAAACAAGGGAAGGACAGCGATAAGGGCACCTGAGGTGGTACCTAGTGACTTCCCTAAGGCGACATCTTCAATGT
>NW_009715287.1:0-10628 GCF_000703405.1 Apaloderma vittatum
GGCCAGCCGCCTGCTTTTTCGTGCGTTGTCATCTCCGACTCCGAAGGATCTTAAAATACGAAAACTGGGATGCTCTCGTATCACCGCCTGCAGAGAGGAACTGGGGATCTGGAGAAAGAAAAACATCACAGGACTACAAAGCACCGGCATCGCAGTTATGAAGTTTGGGCCAAATAATGAGACAGTAACCCAGATTTGCTGCTTCTCTGATGAAAATGGCAGCATGCTTACTCCGTTCATCCTGACCCAGTGTCCGGAGAGCTGGCTCAACCAGCTATGTGTGCTGAAACTGCTGTTAAGAGCCTGGCCTCCATCTCTTCGCCAGTGTCTATACCGCACTGCTGTCAATGAGGGACTCAACTTACTCAAGCAGGGTGAATTGCAATTTGAAACAATTTAAGAAAAAGTCACAGACCAGCCCTGGCTCATTCTGTTACGTGCAGATGCCAAGGAGAAGAAAGGTTACTCACAGGGGGCCCTGTGGGAACTCCCAGGAGGTCCGTGAGGGGCTCCTGTGTGCAGGGAACAAGCCGAAGTGAGGAATTAGCGAGATAGACACGCTTGTCTCAGTGCCTCCAGCCAACTGTGCGACCTGCAGAGAACCACTGCCAAGTACCAGCTGAGTCAGTCCCAACACCACTCTACTGTAAGAATTTTAATTTGCTTGCTGCTGTTCCCCAGTGCTGGAAGCTGCCAGCTCAAGTCCTCAACGCCATCTGAATTTGGATGGAGAAGCCAGGAGACGCAGCTTGAAGTTTTCATTTTTTTTTCTACCCATCAGTGGTTAAATCCCATTTTTAGCTGTATGACAGGGTCAGTCCGAGCACTTCTGTTTCAGGAAACCAGAACTTACAGAGGAGAGCTTTTTTCAATGCCTAGCCAAACATGTAATTTTATCATTTATCTTTGGTCGTATTTTAACACTAAGCTAATGAACCATGCCAAGTTTTTAAACAAAAGGAGACAGTGTTCCTTTGCATACCATGCAAGCTAAAAGCCATCTTCTCACAAAAATATTAAAAATATTTGGCCAAAACAGGCTAGAAAGCAGATAAAACACTGTCACTAGCACCCTTAATTTTTAATATCATGTTTAGAAGCACAAAACATTGTAGTTTATTTGTAGCTGATGACTATAATCATCATCAACTAAAATATGACCTTTTAAACACAGTAGGCTTGAACATCTCCCTACCAAAGATCCTGGAAGAGTGGTGGTAACTACTGATGTTCATTTAGCATCAGTGAATCGAAATAATACTAAAATCCAATGGACCAGAAGGGCACTTAAGTTGCACTGGCCTTGAAGGACGATGTGGAGAAGCACGTTATTTATAGGCAGAGCAGTCCAGGTTACCTAGAGGAAAACAGGAGAAAAAACAGCAGGGTAGGAATGGATAGGGTTGGCAGGTTTTTCATTTACCTGATGTTTTGGTAAGATTACAGGCTTGTTTGATTAAGAACATCTGAGTAACAAACCTCAAAAACTCAATGTCAGAGAGGAGCTGTGTCTGAGTAGAAGTACTTGGAGAGCTGCCCTGGGGCCAATACCAAGTTTAAGATTTATTCAACGTTTTCCTCAAAGCTGTGGAAGCACTTACAAACTCAACGCTGATTATATCTGTGGACAAGAACAAAGCTGGTCCAATGTTGAACAAAACAACTGGGACATCGCATAAGACTTCTGGAATAGCTGATAAAGCATACTGTTCAAAAATTACTATTTTTTTTTATAGCCAAATCTCAGGTTACACATCCAGGAAAAGAATACAAACCCATACATTCAACACTGGGAAAACAGCAAATTGAGAAACTGTTGGCAAAGAAAAAAAGACATCAGAGTCGTAATGGAGAAGAGATTGAAGACAGATCCAACTTAACACCGCAACAAAACGTGACATGCGTCTTGGGAGCACCACTAATAGCGTACAAAGAAAAAAGAAAGTATTTTACCCACATATAGACAGATCCCTGAAAAAAAACCCCCCAGAACAGAGGTTTAGCTCCTACTTAAAGCAGGATTACAAATTTGAGGGGACTAAAGAAGATAGGCATGACACAAGATTTTAGGATGTCAATCCATGCATTTCATCAAAAAATAAAGTATTTTTTTTAGTTTTAAATGGATTGCCAGCAAGAAAATACAAGATATTCCTGACCTCTTTTACAGAACCATCCTCTCACTTTTTCTTGTAAGTGGAAGCTGAAGTCAAATGCTAATCACAGGATGACATGCACTTTTAACAGAGGGATAACTAGCTAATGAAATAGTCTATCAAAGACAAACATTTTATGCCTTTTTCAAGAGCCAATACCTTTCTCTAGCATAAAAACTTAACCTTCACTGGAGTCCACACTAGATCAAGGGTGCAAAAACTCTTAACTGGTAATATAAAGCAGGAAGAGAAGGATAATTCACTGGATGTCCAGTCCCTGCTGGGGACTTTATGTAGTCTATGTCTGTATATCTAGGCAGTGCAAAATTTTACACAACTGACAATCAATTTCTATTTACCTTCATCTTCCTCAGGATGCTAGCGATCCACCAACCAACCTGCAACAGATTTCTTCCCACTCAGATTTCCAGAAACCATCCCACTATAGCCATTACAGAGGTACGGCTGATACAGAATCAAAAGCCCGAGACAAGCAATACCTTACAAATATTAGCCCTCTGTGGTCTATGTATCAGAAAGACTTAAAACTTCCCCTACTAAAAAAAAGCCTTTAAAATTCTTTCTATAAATTAACAGAAAAATTCTATGTTCCTCATCCTTCATGATTATAAACAACACAGTTTTATCATTGTTTATCATTGGAACATAAAAATTACAAACCAGTTTCTATATTCTATTTCCTTCCTAGCTTCTTCTAAAGTAATAGTAGCAACACTGCAAAAATAGTTTGGGCTATCTTGTTCTATGTCACAGAGATGTGCTTGAATCATTTCCTCTGTTACTAATAAATTATTCTCTTCCATTTCACTGCAGCCCATTAGTACCTACAGGCAAAGAAAGAATACGGCAGATGAAAGGTTTCATCGGAACAAACCAGCCTCAGTCTGATGTAAAAAATAATGTCAATGTTTATCTACTAAAATACATTATTATTTGAAATATATCATCTGCTACTGACATCATTAAGCAATTACAACACTAACCTTGTTGCTGCTTCTCCTTTCAATGTTTAAAGGCATTACAAATCAGCCTGCTGTCAATCTGAAAATAAAGCCTGGTGCATTTCAAGAAGCTGCTCTCTATGTTTATAGAATTTTCTTCCTACGGAGAGTCAATCAAGACATTACAGAACGTACCACCTGTAGAAATAACTGGTTAATAATTTTCTGAAGATAGGAGAAAGGGTCTTAAGGCTTCCAGTTACTATTCTGTCAACTACAGTTTATGATAGAAATTAAACTCTGTCATACTCTTCAGCTTTAGACAAGATACATATTTAAAATAAATACACATATTCTAAATGACCATATATCATATACTAAGGCAGCATGACCACTTGTGAAATTCATCACATCAGCAAAGCTGCTACAGTTCCATGTTTCTACATTTTCCAACCAAAGCTTAAACAACAGATACTGTTAACTACCTACATTCTCTGGCTGCATTTTTAGAGGGTTTCTCCTAGTGCTCTTCTTATGAGCAGAAGGTATCAGTCTAGTTTGTTCCAGGCTTCCACTGAAATATTACTTTAAAAGCCTGATTAAAAAGAAGAAAAAAAAAGAAAAAGCATATAATCCAACCTGCTACTCCCCAGAAACTTAAAAGGGAAGAGAGAATACACAACCACTTTCTCATGCCAAACAGTGAATAATGAAGCTCTTTGTAATACAAATGTACATATTCTGGAAGCAGAAAAGCTTTCAAGTGTTTGTGGTTTGGTTGTTTTCAGGGGTTTTTAAGAATCATTGTCTTTCTTTCTAATAGGCATAACTTTAATAATAAATGCATGCATACTTGTTAAAAGCCAACCCCTTTCTTCCCCTTTCCAATATATGTACACAAAGGCCTTCACCAAACAGACTGTGCTTAATCAGTGTTATTTATAATTTCATACTGACTTGGAAGAACAGAATTAATGACCTAAAGAATTTTCAAACCCCAGTAAATGACTATGGCTCATTTATTTTTTATCATAATAAACACGTGAGCAGTTCTGCAGTATGTGTTTACAGCTATGTCAGTAACAGTGCGTTGGCAGGACTGGACCACAGAGAGAATGTGTTAACTGATGAAACTAAAACGTGGTAATCCGCACACGTCCTAACACTGACAGGCCATGACCTTGCAACGTGAATCTTGACAGCATTCTCTGCCCTTTGACTGTGCCACTGGGTAAAACAAATGGGAGAAACCAGAGCCGCAGTTTTTGCAAATTGCGCCCTGTACTTATTCAACACAAACTATTATCACTGCATATATTTGTGATTCTAAAACCAGTAAGAGCCTTCTGGCACCGTTTCAACCTTTTGTCCTCAGTAGTCCAATTTCACAGATTCAAATACATCATATGTTCAATCTTGCAAAATCTACCGTAGACTAGAAATATGTAATACAAGCCAGTGGTGTAGCACAAGGCATGAGACTTTAAAATATCAATCTATTAAAATAAAAACATTTCATGCATTGGGAAAGAAGCTGAAATCATATATGTACACATTTTTTTGCTGTCCTAGATAGCTTAGTGAACCACTAGGAAGTTCTGACAGTAAGATTCTACTGGATCAGATAATACATGTATTCCATTAAATTATTAAATCCTTAAACGTTCAATAGCAATCTGCTGTTTTAATGCTAAATCTCTCCTTGGTCAGGTCAATTACTAAAAATTACTTTTACAAGCTGTGTGTCTACGAGCTGTCTGCTCTGTCTGCTCCTTTCCCAAAGGAGTTCCCGAAGCACTATTATGTGAGGCTCAGGGATTATGTCCAAGAAAGGAACAATCACCTAAACCATCAAGCCTGTAGTCCCCTGTGGCGGGGCATACCATGGAAGAGCCTTTGACTACCAAGGCCATGTACCATTCCCATTCTTCTCTTTAACTAACATTTAATTACGTGCCATGTAGCTTTGAGAAGGCTATGTGAGTAACGGCTGTTGAGCCATGGAGAAGGCTCATGATTAATACTTTGAAATTCAGAGTGTGAAGAATATTCTTATAGATATCAATTTATCATTTTAGGTTACATAAAGACATAATGTGGTAGCTAAGTTGTAGAAAACAAACAATGTTTACAAGACTTCAACAAATGAACTAGCTTTCATTCAATCAATAGAATATGGAAATGAGAATTTGGTGTTGACTTACGATTGGAAAAATCAAATCCTACACATACAAGAAATATAAACACACTTCGCCTGATCACAGAGCAGTTGCTTAAGACAGAATTAAAAAATCAACATGCACTCATTCACTGAAGTCATCAGTTTTACAACAGTTAAGTGTTGTACGCATCTGTTCAGTCTAAAGTAGATCTGCCACACGGCTATAAACCTTAGCGATGAAAAGAAGTTCCTAAGATTCTCTCCCCTCTCACTATTCCTACTGTTGTTTCTAATCAGCTTGCCTGAAGTTACTTGATTTTCCACATGTGAGAGTTACACTACCATTTATTTCTGAAAGGCTTCAAAAGGCAGGGAAGGAGGTAGAGGCACTGAAAGAAGGAATAAGAAATATTAGTCAGAAACAAGTTCTTAAACAGAACCAGTACATGTTGACCACAGTCACTGTTTAAGCACCATTTAACACTTGCTACTCCCAAAATCCCACTTTAACAGGGAGGGGCAAGAGAGACTGATAGTCATTATCAATTATCTTGAAGAGCAGTGTCACACTGCAGACAGATTTGTCACAGTCACCCTTCAAAAATGGAAAGCAAAACAGTCCTTTCATTTACTATTCTTTGGGGTTTTTTACTGCAGCTGTTTTATAAAACTCATAAAACTATATAAAATTTGACCAAGTACAAAAAAATTCTAAAGGAAGAGCAAGTTTTAAGAAGTACACAGCTGAAACTAGTTATAATTTAAATGCATATGAATGGCAGCTTGAACATTTTACACACATAAACATGAACCACAGAATCCAGAGAAGAGACAAAGTAAAAAGAAGAAAAATGCTTACAAAGTAAATTTGTGGAACATGACTTTGTACAATAAAGTCCAGACCACCATCTCTAGTGCATACATATGCTTAGATTAGAATTTATACACTTGCTTGGAAAATATCACACAAAGATCATGAAGGGTCATCTCAGAGGAACTGAAATATTGTTGCAAATACTTCTAGAACACAGTAATAGCAGCCATGGTCTCCTTAACTGTTGGCCAGAGGAACACTGTCCTCACCCATCCAAAGTTATGTCATTAGCTACCTCTGGCCACACAGCTTTCCAGTGACTGACTAGAATAAGGCTGTAGTTCCCTTGTACTTGTGTTACCACAGTGAGAAGACAGATTACTGAAAGATAAACCAGCCATCCTTTAATTTAGAGGAATCAAACTTTAATCCAGGGGTCCATTAAGACTAGATGGTGCTAATAACCATCAATCACATCAATCAGTAACATCAACATTAAAAGTAATCTGTAGTAAGACAAAAGAGATGCCATCCTTGTCCACGTGTTATGGCAAAAACATCACCACTCCTCTTGGTGTAGGTTTACTGGTTAACAAACCTACTGGGGTGGAGGCAGCTCGCACATCCATTTCACAACCTCAGTTAATTCAACAACTCTGAAAATAGCTCTATTCTGAGTTATCCTCTGGGATATCAGTGAAGTGAACTCTCAGGTCCATTATCTTGTATTATTTGTAATAGTAAAACACGATCGGAGTGAGCAAAACCACAAAAGACCACTTCAAAACAGAACTTCTGCAGCTTATTCTGGATTTTACATGTTTTATTTTAAGTGTGTGACAAGTACCCATTTTGGCCAGAACTTGCAGTTTTATACCTGCTTTGATTTTAACTTAAATGCACATCCCGGTCAATGTATTGGAACGCTCAGCAGCAGACATTGCGTGACAGGATGCAGTAGATACAATCTTCTTACTTTAGTCTCTGTTTTGCTGAAAGTGCTGATGAATGTTCATCTCCCATGCCTCAGTACCTTCACCAGGACTTCAGTATCCCTTCCTTCCTCTGAATCTTGCCCTGGTATCCAACTGAAAATTGAAGGCAATATATTAAAACCATACATTTTGTGACGGAAATACTTTAGAGTGCTTGTGCTATCTCAGAACTCTATAACATCAGAAAAAAGCACAGGATAAAGTAGAAGTCACTTCAAAGAAAATTAGTCATGTAGCCAACAAGTCATAGGTTTCTTCCAAGGAGACAGACGTATCATCTTAAATCTCACACAAAATTAAAATTGTGCAAAAAGCATCCTGTGCATTCTGAAACACAAATCACAGAACAGCACAGTGGGATGGCAAGAAATACATGAAAAAATGGTAGTGTAAGTCTGCTTAGATCTGTTTTTCCAAACCTAACTGGTAAGCTGAAGGAGAAAAATTCAGATTGGGTTGAAGTAAGAATCACTGCAAATGTCAGTGAGGACTGGGATAACTTAAAGACGTTTTGGGAGGGGCAGGGGGGAAGGTCAGAAACAGTATCCAGCTTGTAAAATTTGCAGGTTTCTTTTCAGCAGTTACAATTCAACGGAGGGCAAAAAGTCATAGTAAAGCTAAAATAAAAGCCACAGCGTGGCACTTACAGAAGCTAAATTGCAAGTTCTTTTCCATTGCTGCAGAAAAGCATACCATGACTTTGGGAGATTGTTCTGAATTTAGATATTCAGTATTGAAGATGGCAGTTACAGATTGCAATTCAGCCGTATTCAGGTATTAGATTGAGGACATATCTTTTGTCTCTATTAACTAATCCTCTTTCAGAATTCAGGACTGCAGCAAAACAAAAAAGCTACACTACAACATAGCTCATCCAATAATACATATAGGCTGGACTTGATAATCTCAGAGGTCTTTTCCAGCCTCAACAATTCTGTGATTCTGTGATAACCAAGAGGCTTCCATCTTAAACCTTCCTCCTATTTTGATATCTAGTGTACTCAAGTTTCTTCCTCTAATAACACATTTCCTTACAAAGAAAACAGCAGCTGGGCAAAACCCGTAATGGGTTTAGCATATTGGAAGTTACATCTGCATGTAGTGTCTATTCTTTAAGCCTCACTATAACACTAAGCAACAAATTTGGCAGAGCTGAAACTTACAGAGTTAACAGAACAAGAAAAACATCACTCCTCAGCCTGAGAACTTTGGAGCACTGAAACAGAATCACGCAATGGTTTTAAACTAGAGCAGGGTAGATTTAAATTAGATGTTAGGAAGTTCTTTACCACGAGGGTGGTGAAACACTGCAACAGGTTGCCCAGAGAGGTGGTGGAGGCTCCACCCCTGGAGGCATTCAAGGTCAGACTTGATGGAGCTCTGAGCAACCCGATCCAGTTGAAGACATCCCTGCTCACTGCAGGGAGGCTGAACTAGATGACCTCTAAAGGTCCCTTCCAGCCCAACAGATTCTATGATTCTACATAAGAGCCCTGCCTCTTTCCACATGACTGGAGACACTTAGCTAGAAGCTTGGCTTCATCAGGCTCCCTTAACAATCTACACAGAGAAACAGAGGCACATCATCTGGAGATCCATATATTGCTACTGCATTATCAAATAGGTATTTCAAGCACTAAACTTGCAACTTTTTTCCTGCTCACAGAAATAGTAATTTATCAATATATAGATTAATTCAGTTCACATAAGAAAGGTACAAAAAGCTGCTATGACTCCAGAGGGACCTCGACAGGCTTCAGAGGTGGGCCAACTTCATAAAGTTCAACAAGGCCAAGTGGAAGGTCCTGCACTTGGGTTAGGGCAATCACAACTCAGGCTGGCTGGAGAATGGATTGAGAGCAGCCCTGCAGAGGACTTGGGGGTGTTAGTTGACAAAAAGTTCAACCTGACCTGGCAATATGCACTTGCAGCCCAGAAAGCCAATCGCATCTTGGGCTGCATCAAAAGAAGAGTGGCCAGCAGGTCCAGAGAGGTGATTCTGCCCCTCTGCTCGGCTCTCCTGAGACTCCACCTGCAGTGCGGTGTTCAGGTCTATGGTCCACAGCGCATGACAAACACTGACCTACCGGAGCGAGTCCAGAGGAGGGCCACAAAAATTATCAGAGGGCTAGAACACCCTGTGATGACAGGCTGAGAGAGTTGGAGTATTCAGTCTGGAGAAGAGAAGGCTCCGGGGAGATCTTATAGTGACCTTCCAGTACTTAAAGAGGGGCTATGGGAAAGCTGGGGAGTGTAGTGATAGGACAAGAGTAACAGTTTCACAATGAAAGAGGGTAGATTTAGATTAGATATTAGGAAGAAATTATTTTCTATGAGGGTGATGAGACACTGGAACAGGTTGCCCAGAGAAGCTGTGGAAGCCTCCTCCCTGGCAGTGCTCAAGGCCAGGCTGGGTGGGGCTTGGAGCAACCTGGTCTGGTGGGAGGCGTCCCTGCCCATGGCAGGGTTGCTGGAACTAGGTGATTTTAAGGTCCCTTCTAACCCAAACCATTCCATGATTCTATGATAAGTAAAAACGCAGAATGGAAGAAAAATTTTAGGTAGTGTCGGCTGTAGATTCTTCATTATGTATCACATCAGCTAAAAAAAAAAAAAGTGAGCCCTGCACTACTCACGCTTATAAAGTTTTGATAACATCTTTACTACATCTTAAATAGTTTTTTAAATGCCATGGAAACATCAGCAAGACATTAATAGACAAGAAAACAGGGTAAACTTTATCCGATTACATTTTAAAAACTGACTTCTCATTATCATACTTGACAGCTCACTGTATAAAAAAACCACCATCATTTATCATAAAGTCAAGATCTCCAAGAAAACAAATGATAGCATAACTTGAATGCAAGGATCTACTTCAACAGTGAAAGTCTACTTCAACAGTGACACTTCAGACAAGGTGGTCATCCTTTTGACTTAAATGTTCTCTATACACACTTTTTCCAATGACCCCACAGAAATCAGCTTGTCAATAACTTATCTTACAATTAACTGATGCACTAATAGTTTAAATGAAAGCTTTACTAAAAATAATAATAAAAATACCCACCTCATTTACCTGTCACATTCTAAGTGCAATTAAATTTAAATATGCGTTTTTCCACCGTTTTCACACTCTATAACTTTGTTTTCCTTGATGGGAACAGTGTACAACATCCATATTCTAAACAGAATTCAAAGGTAAGCTGTGCTCTGCTTGATGACACCAGTTTTACTGGTGGGTTTTTTTCAAGAAACAGGGAGGACAGAAAGCACCCAAGCCGCTAGCAGGAAGCACACCATAAACACTTACCATTGATCTTTTGCATGCAAAAAACGTAACTTGCAAGCTCTTACAGTGTCCTTCCTTCAAGCACTGTTTAGGGCTTTTGTTCTCCTGTTAGATGAAAACGAAAAGTTTTAAAACTTAACGGATTTCTGCGACTTTTCAAACAAACATCAAAAAAAACACTTCAGACAAGGTTCACTTGGGATTTTGCTACGGTACCATGACGTTCTCCTCGAGTTACGATTCCTGAA